>NC_056729.1:443474685-443667185 GCF_019279795.1 Protopterus annectens | reverse complement strand
CAACAGGACTAAATCATCCTCAGCAAAGAAAAGTAAACCTGTCTGGTGGACATCTGCAATCAATAAACTCTGTAACAAAACAGAAATAATTGCTGTCCAGGACCAAGGAGTAGGTGCCCAATTGGAAGCAATCTCTCCTTAGCCTGAACAAGCACATAAGAGCACTAGTGAAATCCTCCAAAGCAAACTTCAGTTCCAAATTGGCCACATCTTCTAGACACAATCATAAGGCCTTCTTCACATATGTCCACAATCTCAAAGGAAGCACCCAGATCTGCTTAGAGCTGGTGTAATCAAGGACACCACATATACAAATACCGTAGAAAAGCAAACTTGATGGCCGACAGATTAAGCAAAAACTTCACCCCCTCTGTCCCCCATCAGTAAATCAAGACATTCCCAGTACCTGCCCCTCCCCTTATATCTAGGGAACAGGTCATCACTGCTCTCTCAAAGACAAAAAATACAGCCTCCATGGGACCGGATAACATCCCAGGCTGCATCCCACAAGAACTCAGGCAGAAACTTGCAGCACCATTAGGTGCCCTAGTCAACCAAAGCCTGAGTTCTGATTTTGTCCCAGCTGAGTGGAGGACAGCCACTGTAATCCCTTTGCACAAAGGTGGTGTGTCCACCGATCTGGGAAATTATAGACCCATCAGCCTAACTAGCTTGATCTGCAAGGCTATGGAACAGATTATCATGGACCTCATTAACAAGGACATTTGCAACCTCCAAACACTCGATCCCACGCAGTTTGGCTTCTTCTATTAAGTTTGGTCGACTTCTTTCAGACAGTCACCAAAGCCATGGACGAGGGGAAGAGAGTGCACACCACCTACCCTGATCTGGTCAAAGCCTTCGACACGATTCCCTACTCGGGCATAATAGAGAAACTCTCTCAACTAGGCATCAATCCATATGTTACCAGATGGGTAGCTAATTGGCTCACTGATAGAACCCACCTAGTCAAAACAAGGGAAGCCACCTCAAGCAGTAGACCCGTAACGAGTGGCATACCTCAGGGTTTGGTCTTGGGGTCTCTGTTATTTAGGATATACTTTTCTGAGGTGCAGGCCAAAACCAGCGGGTTATGGTTGACCAAGTTTGCAGATGACTGCAAGCTGAGTGCTGTCATCAATTCCCCTATTGATGTGGACATCCTACAAGACTGCCTCACCCAAACAAATGACTGGTACCAGAAACATGGCCTCAAGCTGAACACCAAAAAATGCATCATCATCCCCTTTGGGGAAAGTGACACCCCCACAAATTATTACATTAATAACAACATCCTAAGCATGCAATCAGTCATGAGGGATTTGGGCTCCCAGGTTGATAGCAACCTGACTTTTGACCCATATGGTGCTTCAATTTTACAGAAATCTTTCTACATGGCCCACCTCATAAGTAAGGGTATCTCATCCAAGGACATGGAGGTCATAACATCCCTGTATTCTTCCCTTATAAGGCCCATTATTGAGTACAATGCCACAATCGGCATGCACCTCACAAAGCACATGCAGCAGCTGGAGAGACCACAGAGGTTACTCACCAGGAGAATCCAGGGCTTCAAAAATCTACCATACACAGATAGGTTAAAAGCCCTATCTCTTTAATCAGTTTCATACAGACTCCATAGACGTGACCTCTGTCTGGCATACAAGGTGATCTCAGACTCCCCCCTTGATGGGACTGCTGCAAATCCACATGTCAAGCTCCACTCGAGTAACCCGCACATGTACCCTCAACCTGGTCTGTGACATCAATAGGACTTGTTGGTGGGACAGATTTGTGTCCCAGAGACTCCCCCATCTGTGGAATACACTCCCTCTCCACTTAAAGCATAGTACCTCCTGGATAACTGCACAGGAAAAAGTAAATACATCCCTGGGATTCCACAAGTATCCCTGCTGGACAAGGGCATCGGGTGAAACTTGTCTAAACATGGGCTAAACTATTAGCTAGGCTTATAAGGGCCTCAGGGCCAATAGCCTTGCAACTTCCTATGATCCTACAAAATGAGGGATGTTGTTTTGTGCTATGAAAGAAGGAGGTTTATACCAATAAATCTTTATGTATGCTTAGCACCTTTATATTTATTTTGGATTTTTGTAGGAGATGAGCAAGTAACAAACAGCACTGTGGAGATATGATGTGAAGAAATTATGAAATAAATATGGGAGAAATTAAAAACTGGACAAAAAATAAGAAATGTTAGATGAAGATAATAGCTAGATAAATGGATAAAATTAAAACTTTGCAACTGGTTACACATGTAAAAGGAAAGGATGATATGAAAAGGTTACAGAACAGAATTATTTAAACCATTGGAAGGATTAAAGGAAGAGAAAAAGCTTCAACGGAGCAACAGGAAGTATTTAAAGTATGGGGGCTTCTGACCTTCTGTGCAGATGTTTATTGAGTAAATTACATGTGAAGGGACAAATGAAATATAAACAAGTACAAGAATGGTTATGTAAGATGTGTAAAGTTGAAGGATCTATTGAACATGCTTTTTTGAAATGTAAGAAATTAAAATCTTTTCGCATATGTTTAGTGAACAGCGTGAATGTATGTGTATTTAGGAGAACAGGTATGAATATGATATATACAAATATATAAATATGGATAGAGGTGCAAAACATGTCTTTGGTGCAAGAAGCTGTGGTTCTATTCGCACACACATAATATAGGGGAAGCAATCAAATCTATAAATACAAGGATATACCTCCAACAAAAAAGCAAATACACCAAAAAGCTTTTGGAGCATAGTAAGTGAGAGTAGAGGTATAGCCAAAGGGGGGGGGGGGTGATGCTCTCCTGAGTGTGTCGTCCCTCGGATGAGATGTTAAAGTCCCATCTACCTGAGTTGGTGGTAGCTCAGGTGGATGTAAAAGATCCCACAGCACCTATCAAAAAGATTAGGGGACGTTCCCTGACGCCTTGACCAAACTTTCCCTAGCAGTATAAATACCACCTCATATCACCCCTGAAAACAGGCTACTTGCCTAGTGGGACTAACCCAGTCTACAAAGAATAAGTAAGGGCATGACATTCAAGTCCAAAGACGTCACAGTGCCACTTTATTCAGCCCTTATCAGACCTATCACTGAGTATAATGCCCCCTTCAGCATGTATCTGATAAGAAATATGTAACAGCTGAAATGCCCACAAAGGTTTCTTACCAGAAGAATCTAAGGTATAAACATACTGTCCTATACTGATCACCATAAAGTCCTATCTCTATACTCTGTCTCCTAAAGATTACTGAAAGGCAATTGATGCTTGGAATACAAGGCATCCTCGGAAACAGCTCTGATGGAGCTTTTGCACATCTGCAAAATGAACAGCATCAGAAAGTACAGTTGTGTACACTTACCATAAATATAGATGTTCGAGTGTATTCACTGTTGCAGTCATTACATTTGGTTATCTGCTTGCAGCAGCCCTCAGTCGGGCTGATTAACAAAGTCTTGGGTCCTGCGTCGGTTGCTGTCCCTTCTTCCATGACGTCAGGTCGTCAGGGGTATAAAACATGCAGCTGATGCCATTACATCAGTTTTTCTTGTCCCAGATGTCAGGTGCCCCCTTAATGGGAAGCAATCAAATCTATAAATACAAGGATATACCTCCAACAAAAAAGCAACTACACCAAAAAGCTTTTAGAGCATAGTAAGTGAGAGTAGAGGTATAGCCAAAAGAAGAAGGGGGGCTGCAGGGAGGGTAACCAGGACTGCAACAGTGAATACACTCAAACATTTACATTTATGGTAAGTGTACACAACTGTACTATGTTCTTCGTGTTTCACTGTTGCAGTCATTACATTTGGGTAGATTCCCAAAGCTAAGGTTGGGAGGAGGAATTTAAATAGAATTAGGACCAGCTATACGGCCCTGCAAGACTGCAGTGGCAAAACCAGCTCTGGATTTAGAGAAAATTTGCAAATGATGATGCTTGGTGAAAGTATGTACAGAACTCCAGGTAGCAGCTTCTAGGATGTCCCTAGTAGGGACAGAACGCCCCTGAGAAAGGCTATAGAGGGAGATACAGCCCTGGTTGAATGGGGTCTGGTGCCCTGTAGGATAGGTTTTCCATGGTGCTTACAGCAGAAATGAATGCAATGGCATATCCATTTTGAAATGGTTTGTTTTGAAATAGCTTTCCCCTCTGTCCATGCAGTAAATGCCACCAGCAGTTGTTCAGATTTCCTTTGAGGTTTAGTCCTGTCCAAGTAGAATCTAAGTTGTCTGCGCACATCTAAAGAGTGCAGTATCCGTTCCCCTTTGTTCTGTGGGTTAGGAAAGAAGATAGGCAAATGAATGGACTGATTAAGCGCCACACTGGATACCACCTTGGGCGTGAAGGAGGGATTGGTTCTGAGGGACACCCTGTCCGTATGAAAGATGATGAAAGGTTCCACTGCCATAAGGTCCTGTAATTCAGATAACCTTCTTGCAGAAGTGATTGCTAAAAGTAAAGCTGTTTTCCAGGAAAGAAATTTTAAATCTGTAGTAGCAGCTGGCTCAAAAGGAGGAAGAGTGAGTTTCTCCAATACAAAGTTAAGGTCCCAAGCTGGAGTTGGAGCTCTCCTAGGAGGCCATAAATTATTGGCCCCTCTAAGGAACTGCTTGAGCAGTGGGTGAGAGAAGAGTGGAGGCTCTGTGCTATAATGAGCTGAAATGGCTGAAGCATGAATTTTGTTGGAGGAAAAAGACAGGCCCTTATGAAGCATCTCAATCAAGTATTGTAGAATCGGAGGTAAATTGGGCACTGCTGCGTTCATTCCTTGAGATTGGTTCCAAGCACAGAATCTTTTCCATTTTGCAGCATAACATTTTCTAGTACTAGGCCTCCTTGCCTCTAAAATGATATCCATCACTGATTTACTGAGGGATGGTAAAGGCGAGATTAGGTAAAGTACAGTTTTGTACCTACCATAAATGTAGATGTCCGAACTGGATAGCATCTGCAGTCATAACAACTGGGTTGTCCTGTCGTCAGGCAGCCCTTCGGTCGGCCGGATTCCAAAGTCCGGGTCCGGCTTCGGCTGATGTCGCACTTCACCCGACGTCATCTCTGCTGGTCTTCGGGTATAAAGGCATCAGCCGACGCCATTTTCCTCAGTGTTTCTTGCCCCAGATGCCAGTTGCCCTCTTGGAAGGCTAAATTTTGGGTAAATGCCAATGTTTCCGAAAAGATAGAAGGCAAACAAAAAATAAGCATGTATGTACATATATACAAACAAATACACCATAAGAGACTCCCCCCACCAGCTAGCTATTAGGAGGGTAAATACATTAGGAGTACCACAGAGGGGAAGGAGGGAGGGTAATCCTGACTGCAGATGCTATCCAGTTCGGACATCTACATTTATGGTAGGTACAAAACTGTACTATGTCCTTCATGGATGCATCTGCAGTCATAACAACTGGGTAGAATACCATAGCCAACTAGGGGAGGAGGAAGAATAGATTATGGTGTGGTTAGGATCCCTTGCAGTACAGCAGTGGCAAACCCTGCTCGGGATCTGGAATACAGAGGTAAATTATAATGCTTGGCAAATGTATGCACGGAGGTCCAAGTAGCCGCCTCAATAATGTCCTTGGTTGCCACTCCTCGTAAGAAGGCTGTGGTAGTGGCTGTTGCCCTTGTAGAATGAGGCCTTATGTTCTGTGGAATTGGTTTTCCATGGAAAGAGTAACAGAATCGTATGCAATTTCCTATCCATTTGGAGATTGTCTGTTTGGAAATTGCTTTTCCTTCCCTTCCTGTTGCATAGGCTACAAAAAGCTGGTCAGTTTTTCTGTTACTTTTGTTCTGTCCAGGTAGTAGCGTAGCTGTCTATGTACATCCAAGGTATGCAGCATTCTTTCCCCTCTGTTTTGTGGGTTGGGGAAGAAGGTAGGTAGGTGGATTGCCTGGTTTAAAGACACTCTGGATACCACCTTAGGCATAAATGTAGGATTAGTCCTCATGGACACTCTATCTTGGTGGAAGATTAGGAAGGGTAGTACTGCCATTAGGGCCTGAAGTTCAGAAACCCTCCTTGCTGAGGTTATTGCCAGTAGGAAAGCAGTTTTCCATGATAGATGCTGTAGGTCTGCTGTTGCTGCTGGTTCAAAAGGTGCAGTGTCAACTTTTCTAGCACAAAGTTCAAATCCCAAGCTGGCAATGGTGGTTTCCTAGGAGGTTTTACATTCTTGATCCCTCTGAGGAACTGCCTGAGTAGAGGATGTGAAAAGACAGGTGGATCAAAGCTGTATTCTGCTGAAATAGCTGATGCATGTATCTTGATGGAGGAATAGGACAGGCCTGTATGTAGAAGCTCTGCCAAGTACTCCAGAATGTTAGCAATATCTATATTCGACACATCTTTTCCTCTTTCAGCACTCCAAATGACAAACCTTTTCCATTTTCCTGCATAGTTCCTTCTTGTTGAAGGTCTGCGGGCTTCAAGGATAATGTCTTTAACCCTTTGGGAAAGATCTGGATTAGTTGCTGCTATGTGATGTTCCATGCAGTCAATTGCAACGTTTTTAGGTTTGGATGCATGATGCTGTAGTTGTTCTGAGTTAACATCAAAGGCATCAGGGGTATTGACCACATTTTGTCCCGAGACATGCTCCTCAGCAATGGGTACCAGTGTTGTCTTGGCCAGTTCGGAGCTATCAGGATTATCCTTGGACGTTCCTCCTTGATTTTTAGTAATACCTTGTGTATCAAGGGAAGAGGTGGGAATGCATATGCTGTCAGACCTTTCCAGCTGAAGGAGAGCGAATCCACTTTCCATGCAAGTGGATGGAATGTCCTTGTGCAGAATTTTTTGAGCTGGTGATTGAGAGGGGAGGCGAATAGATCTATCTGTGGCATTCCCCATTTCTTTGCGATGGTCTTGAAGATGTCCGGGTGTAGCATCCATTCGTGAGCCTCCGAGGTGGTTCTGCTTAACATGTCTGCTAGAGTGTTCTCCTTTCCCGGTACAAATATTGCCTGTAACCGGATGTTGTAGCTGAGTGCCAGGTTCCAAAGGTCCAAAGTCATTCTGCATAGGGGGTATGAATGAGTGCCTCCCTGTTTGTTGATGTACCACATGACTGTGGTGTTGTCTGTCCTTATCATCAAATGGCCTTCTTTGAGAAATGGTCTGAATGTTTGGATTGCCAGTTTTACTGCCAGCATTTCTTTTAGGTTGATGTGCAGGTGAAGCTGGTCCTGCGTCCACAATCCTTGTACGCATTTGTCCAGCATGTGAGCCCCCCATCCTAGGTCTGAGGCGTCTGTTGTGATGGTTTGGCTTGCTTGATAGTTGTGAAAGGGTAGGCCTGGGTTTGACTGGCATGCTTGAGCCCACCATAGGAACTCCTGTTTTAGGCATGGGATTAGTGGAATTTCTGCTTCTAGGCTGTGCCTGTGTTGGGACCATAAATTCTTTAGGTACCACTGTAGTTTTCTCATATGCAGTCTGGCATGTGGAACCAAGATTATGCATGATGCCATGAAGCCCAAGGCCTGCAGAACTTTTCTTGCTGTTAGCTTGTTCTGTTTTGTTAGTGCCAAGAAGTAAAGAGGGAGTTCTTTTGTTTTTTCTGCAGTTAGGAATGCCATTTGTTTTACTGTGTCCAATTCAGCCCAAGAATGTCCTTGTTTGGGATGGTATCAGCCTTGACTTTTGTAAATTGACTGTGTATCCCAGTGCTTGTAGCAAGTAAATGACCCTTTGTAAATCTGTTGTCAGCTTGCTTTTGTTGTCCCCTTGTAGCAGGCAGTCGTCCAGGTATGGATAAATTTGGATTCCCTGTAGTCTGCAGTGGGCGATTACTGATGCCAGGCATTTTGTGAATACTCTGGGCAGTAGATAAGCCAAAGGGCAATGCTGAGAATTGATAGTGCTCTGATCCTGCAAGAAATCTGAGGTATCTTCTGCAAATTGGTCGAATGGGGACGTGCAGGTATGCCTCCTTGAGATCTAGAGTTACCAGCCAACACTCCTTGCCCAGCATGGGAAGAAGTTGCTGTAGGGTCAGCATTTTGAATTTTGGGACAATGATGTATGTGTTTAAGGTGGACAGGTCGAGAATAGGTCTCCAACTTTTTCCTTTCTTGGAACTAGGAATAGTCTGGAGTAGAATCCTTTGCCTTGTTCTGTTATTGGTACTCTTTCCACAGCTCTCATCTTTGTTAATTGCATTATCTGCTGTAGAGCTTCTGTTTTTTTATTTGGAGGCAGGTTTGGCATTCCTCTTTTGACTGGTAAAGTGTGGAAGTGGAACCGGTAACCTTGGTCTATGGTTTGCAAAATCCACTTGTCTTTTGTGATATAGTGCCAGTTTTTCGAAAATAAGGTTAATTTTCCGCCTAATGGTGCTGCTATTTGTTCCCTGGTAGGCGGAGTTAGAATCAAGTCACTGTGATTGTCCTGTTGTAGTGGTAGTGGCTGTGTCTGTGCTTCTGTTATTACCTTGCCACTGTCGACCTCTGTAGGCACCCCCTCTGGATAGATTTCTGCCTCTGGAACGTCTATTCCTGCCCCTTTGGGATCTTGTGGAGTCAGGAAAGGACCAATTTTTGGCAGGCCAGTTCCTGCTAAACCTTGGGGGCTGAACCTGCAAGAAATCTTTAACCGTTTGTACAGATTTTGCCTTTTCTTCCATTTTCTTCATTACCTGCTGGGCAGGTGTACCAAACAAACTGGCCTTATCCATAGGAGCATCTAATAACTTAGCTTTAACATGATCCGGTAAGACCTGTTCCTTCAGCCATGCATGTCTTCTTATCACTGTGCCAGTCATGGCTGATCTAAATGAAGCCTCCAGTGCATCATAGCCACATTTTAAGGAATGGTTACTAACCTGTTGTATGTTATTTACCATTTCTAATACATATTTCTTATCTATAGAGTCATCAGAGGATAGCTTTTAGTTAACTGATCAAGCATAAACTCTTGGTATTGTATCATGTGAAACTGACAGTTTAAAGCTCTAGCTGAGAGAGTAGCAGAGGTGTAAACTTTTGCCCCATCTGTCTAAAGACCTGGATTCCCTTTCAGAAGGAATAGGGTTTTGCTGTGGTCGAGGCTACTGCCTTAGGCCCCTGGGATATAGTTTCGGGTCTGCAAGTGGGGCCTTGTATAGGTGATGATGAGTGTCTGGCACCCTGTAAAATCTATCTGGTTTGGCAGGGGCTGGAGGTAAGGAATCTGGTGCAGTGCAGACATCATTAAATGCATCGTCCACAACAGAGAGGACAGGAGGTATAGCTAAGGGCCTGTGTTGTGGTAGGTGCAGAAAAGTCCTAAG
Source organism: Protopterus annectens (assembly GCF_019279795.1). Classification (NCBI taxonomy): domain Eukaryota; kingdom Metazoa; phylum Chordata; order Ceratodontiformes; family Protopteridae; genus Protopterus; species Protopterus annectens. The sequence continues at coordinate 443,657,885 of NC_056729.1, read as the reverse complement.
TCTTTTTCTGGAATCTGAGAAATCCTGTTCCTGCCATTGGAATTGTTCTCTCATGGCATGTAAGGTTTCCCCAAAGGAGAATTCTTCTGGTGGAGAAGCAGCTGGAATGGATTCTTCAGCATCTGAGTCTTCATAATTTGAGAAAGGAGCCTCTGGCTGGTCTGTAATATCGGAGTCTTCCGCAGAATCATCAGAGGACACAGGCTCAGGGGGCTCTGCTCTAGGTCTCTTTTTTGGGGGCTGAGAGGCCCTGTCTGGGTGAGATTGAGATCCCCTAATTAAGGATATTAAATCTTCTGCCAGAGTAAGCATTTGTGAACTAGAAGTGGACCTGGTTGAGGGGGGGTTAACAGGCACTGATTTAGTAGATCTGGCTGCTTTAGCCCTGGCAAAGGCCTTAATAGACATGGCTGCAGGAGGCCTAGCAGCACCACGTGCTGGGGTAGAGACATCCAAAGGGATGGTGTCTGATAAGTCACTAGTAACCACTGTTGTAGGTAAAATTTCTGAGGCCGATTCAAGTAAAGTAGCAGGAACCTCAGTAGTAGTCATTGATTCGGCTGTACTTTGATCAGTTTTCTCGGTTTCGGCCGAAACCGAGACACTCGCGGTTTGCTTAACCATGGTTTTGGCCGAAACCGCGGACCGCGAGTGTCGGTCTTTTTCTTTGCGTTTTTTAACAATTTGGGTAGTCGGAGGATCCGACGGCATAATGTACGCAAAATCTGAGCCGAAAACCTGTTCAGCAAACTCCGACCGACGCCTAAGCGTTCGTCGGTTGAATGAAGCACAGGCCGAACAGGCTGCTACGTCGTGGTCTGGGCCTAAACAAGGCAAACAGTAAGAGTGGAAATGTTTTTGAGGTATTTGTTTCCCACAAGTTACACAGTTATTGACTTTTTCTGACATCGGCTGAGGCAAGAAAGAGTCCCCAACGGGGTACTTAGCTTTTAGAAGTCTTCGAAGTAGTATTCGGTAGTAGTAATCTCTGGATCTGACCGACCGGCACTTGCGAACAGCTTCTGCTTCGGGCGCCACGCGGCAAGAAAGACTGAGGAAAATGGCGTCGGCTGATGCCTTTATACCCGAAGACCAGCAGAGATGACATCGGGTGAAGTGCGACATCAGCCGAAGCTGGACCCGGACTTTGGAATCCGGCCGACCGAAGGGCTGCCTGACGACAGGACAACCCAGTTGTTATGACTGCAGATGCATCCATGAAGGACATTTAGCCAGGCTCTAGGTTCAGGGTTTGCAGCTGAAGGTGCAGAATCTGGATCTCCTGCTGAGACAACGGGGAAGGAGTCTGAGGCAGATGCCATGGAGCCAAGTGTGACACACTGCACAAGGGTGGGTACCAATGTTGGCGAGGCCAGTCTGGTGCAATTAAAATCGTCCTTGGCTTGTCTTGTTTGATCTTTAGTAGTACCTCGGAGAACAGAGGCAGAGGAGGAAAGGCATAAACTGATAAGTTTTTCCAGCTCAAGGATAGAGAATCCACTTTCCAAGCTAGCTTGTGGGGAATCCTTGTGCAAAAATGTTCCAGTTGATGGTTCTGGGGGGAGGCAAACAGGTCTATGTGGGCTCCCCTTTTGCTTGTCAACATGTTGAAAATCCTTGGTTCCAGTTTCCACTCGTGTGGGTCCATGAGGTTTCTGCTTAGTCCGTCTGCCAGTGTATTTAGTTTTCCTGGCAGGAACTGAGCTTGTAGATTCACTTGGTAGCTCAAGGCTGTGTTCCACAATGCCATGGCTAGTCTGCAAAGGGGGTAAAAATGTGTACCCCCCTGCTAGTTTATGTACCACATGACAGTGGTGTTGTCCATCTTTACCATTAGTTTTCCTGGAAGAATGTGGTCCTTGAAGGCTGTCAGAACATTCTGTACAGCTAACATTTCCTTTTGATTTATGTGCAGGTGCATTTGACTTGGGTTCCATTTGCCCTGAATGCACTTCCCTGCCAGGTGAGCTCCCCATGCACAGTCTGATGTGTCTGTTGTTAGGGTTTGGGTGGCAGGGGGTGGTGTGAATGGTAGCCCCCTGTTTTGGTGGAAGGCCTCTGCCCAGCAAAGGAACTCTAGGCGTAGGCAAGGTATGATAGGAATCATTACTTCTTGATCCTGTGAATGTTGACACCATAGGCTTTTGAGATACCATTGTAGTTTCCTCATATGCAGCCTTACATAAGGAAGTAGAAGAATGCAGGAGGCCATGAACCCCCAAGGCTTGCAGTATTTGCCTTGCAGATAGTTGGGTTTTTGTGGCCATTTGTTTGAAGTAAATTGTCAAATGAATCAGTTTCTTTGGTGTGAGGAAAGCCATCTGGGAAGTTGTATTCAAGCTTGCTCCCGGGAATATAATTTGACAGGGTACCAGGTGGGATTTATTTTCGTTTATGGTGAACCCCAGACAAGTCAGAACCCTTTGAACAAAGGCAAGATGATTCAAAAGAATATCCTTGCTTTCTGCCTGAATTAGACAATCGTCCAGATATGGGTATATCTGAATATTTCTTTGCCTGCAAAATGCAATGACTGGAGCTAGGCACTTTGTGACTACCCTGGGCGTAGTAGATAAGCCAAAGGGCAGTGCAGAGAACTAATGCATGTAAGCCTGCTTTGAAGCGTAGATATCTTCTGCAAGACTCCCTGATAGGGATGTGCAGGTACGCTTACGCTTCTTTTAAGTCTAGTGTTGCAACCATGCACCCTTGCCTAGCATAGGAAGCAGCTGGTGAAGAGTCAGCGTTTTGAATTTTGGAATCACCAGAAAGGTGTTTAGAATAGAAAGGTCCAGGATAAGATGCCATGTATTGCCTTTTCTGGGTACCAGAAAATGTCTCGAATAGAAACCTTGTCTCTTTTCCTCTTCTGGTACCAACTAATAGCCCCCATGTTTAAGAAAGAGTGTACTTGATTTTGGACCTCTGCCCACTGATTTGGGGGTAGATCTGGCCACCCGCTTGGTGTTGGTAATGTGTGGAAATTAAATCTGTATCCTTAGGACACTATATATAAACCCATTTGTCCTGGGTAATGAGTTCCCAGTTTTTGGCATGCAGACCAATAAATCTCCTAAACTAAACTTGAGCTCTTCTGTTTTTGGCGTGGACTTCTACCACTGACAGTGACTGTTTTACTGACATTCAGCTTGTTTGGTACGCTCTAAGGTTCACTTCTTATTTTTCCAGTTTGTTTTGTATTTCTGGGTAATGAGTTCCCAGTTTTTGGCATGCAGACCAATCTTTCCACCTAAAGGAGCATTCAGATAGGAAGTGCTTGGAAATTTTAAAAGCAAGTCATTGAGATTTTCCATAGGGGGGAGTCTTACTACTCCCAGGTTTGGGTGCAGAAACCCCTCATTGCCTAGTCTTGTGTGTCCCTTGGGACTGAAACCTGGGGTTTCTGCTGTGTCTGGGTTTGGCTTGAGAAGACCTGGAAGGGGCTGGAAAGGACCAATTTTTAGAGGGCCAGTGCCTACTAAATCTAGGAGGCTGAACTTGTAAGAAACCTGTTTGCATAGATTTAGCTTTAAGTTCCATCATTTTAAGAACTTCCTCAGCCTTGTTGCCAAACAGGCAGTCCTGATTTAAAGGAGCATCCAACAATTTAGCTTTAACATGATCAGGCAATCCTTGCTCCTTAAGTCAAGCATGCCTTCTGAGCACAGACCCAGTAACAGCAGCCCTGCAAAAGGCCTCTAATGAATCAAATCACATTGCAAATTATGTTTTCCAACCTGTTCAGCAGAATGCATTAAGTTCTGTAATTCTTTATTTTCAGCACAGTCAGGAAGTAACATCATTTTCTGTTTAAGCATTCCAATAACATGCTGTTGATACTTTTAACATATGAAACTGGCAGTTAAAGCCCTAATGGCCATGGTTGCAGAAGTGTAAACTTTCTTACCCCATCTATCCAGCACCCTGGAATCTCTGTCAGAGGGGGTAGGATTTTTGGCAGTAGAAGCCTTAATGCCCTTGGGTCCCTGTGAAATAGTCTCTGGATCTGCAATAGGATTTTTAAAAAGGAACTTGTGAAAATCAGGAACCCTGTAATATCTGTCAGGTTTTCTGGGACCAGGAGGCAAAGAATCAGGGGCCAAACTATATTCTGAAAAGGCATCATCAACAATGTCTAGTACAGGAGGTATAGCTAAAGGCCTATGCTGAGGCAGGAGTAAGAAATCCCTAAGCCTCTTTTTTGAATCAGAAAAATCCTGGCTTTCCCAGTGGAAATGCTCCCTTAAAGTTTGTAAGGTCTCACCAAAAGAAAAATCCTCTGGAGGAGAAGCAGAGAGAATAGAATTCTCTGCATCATAATCCTCATAAGTAGATAAGGGCAAATCCAGATAATCAGAAGAATCAGAAAAATCAGAATCCTGTTCAGAAGATTCATAAACAACTTCAGTCCTAGGTCTCTTAGAAGGGGGAGGTTGGCTTCCCCTGATTAGAGTTATAAGATCTTCAGCCATTCTTATCATTTGTTTTTTTAGGCACAGAGGCCTGAGCATGCGGCCTGGGCGTCGGTTCCTTAGGCATGGTTTGAGATTTTGGCCTAAATGAAGAAGGAGGCGTCTGTTTAATATACAAGTCCATAGGCCTGAATACACCCTCAGAAGCTGGTGCCTGCATACCCTCAGAAGCCGGTGCTTGCACAAAGTACAGTTTTGTACCTACCATAAATGTAGATGTCCGAACTGGATAGCATCTGCAGTCATAACAACTGGGTTGTCCTGTCGTCAGGCAGCCCTGCAGTCGGCCGGATTCCAAAGTCCGGGTCCGGCTTCGGCTGACGTCGCACTCCACCCGACGTCATCTCTGTTGGTCTTCGGGTATAAAAGCATCAGCCGACGCCATTTTCCTCAGTGTTTCTTGCCCCAGATGCCAGTAGCCCTCTTGCAGGCTAAAATTTGGATAGATGCCAATGTTTCCAAACAGATAGAGGTAAACACAACAATAAGCATGTATGTACATATATACAAACAAATACACCATAAAAGACTCCCCCAACAGCTAGCTATTAGGAGGGTAAACACCCTAGGAGTACCACAGAGGGGAAGGAGGGAGGGTAATCCTGACTGCAGATGCTATCCAGTTCGGACATCTACATTTATGGTAGGTACAAAACTGTACTATGTCCTTCATGGATGCATCTGCAGTCATAACAACTGGGTAGAATACCATAGCCAACTAGGGGAGGAGGATAAAAGTAGATTATGGTGTGTTTAGGATCCCTTGCAGTACAGCAGTGGCAAACCCTGCTCGGGATCTGAAATATAGAGGCAAATTATAATGCTTGGCAAATGTATGCACGGAGGTCCAAGTAGCCGCCTCAATAATGTCTTTGGTTGCCACTCCTCGTAAGAAGGCTGTGGTAGTGGCTGTTGCCCTTGTAGAATGAGGTCTTATGTTCTGTGGAATTGGTTTTCCATGGAAGGAGTAACAGAATCGTATGCAATTTCCTATCCATTTGGAGATTGTCTGTTTGGAAATAGCTTTTCCTTCCCTTCCTGTTGCATAGGCTACAAAAGTTGGTCAGTCTTTCTGCTATTTTTGTTCTGTCCAAGTAGTAGCGTAGCTGTCTATGTACATCCAAGGTATGCAGTATTCTTTCCCTCTGTTTTGTGGGTTGGGAAAGAAGGTAGGTAGGTGGATTGCCTGGTTTAAAGACACTCTGGATACCACCTTGGGCATAAATGTAGGATTAGTCCTCATGGACACTCTATCTTGGTGGAAGATTAGGAAGGGTTGCACTGCCATTAAGGCCTGTAGTTCTGAAACCCTCCTTGCTGAAGTAATTGCCAGTAGGAAAGCAGTTTTCCATGACAGGTGTTGTAGGTCTGCTGTTGCTGCTGGTTCAAAGGGTGATAGTGTCAACTTTTCTAGCACAAAGTTTAAATCCCAAGCTGGTAATGGTGGTTTCCTTGGAGGTTTTACATTCTTGATTCCTCTGAGGAACTGCCTGAGCAAAGGGTGCGAAAAACAGGTGGATCAAAGCTGTATTCTGCTGAAATAGCTGATGCATGTATCTTGATGGAGGAGTAGGACAGGCCTGAATGAAGAAGTTCGCCAGATACTCCAGAATGTTAGGCATATCTATGTTTGACACATCTTTTCCTCTTTCTGTACTCCAAATGACAAACCTTTTCCATTTTCCAGCATAGTTCCTTCTTGTTGAAGGTCTGCGTGCTTCAAGAATAATGTCTTTAACTCTTTGGGAAAGTTCTGGATTAGCTGCTGCTATGTGATGTTCCATGCAGTCAGTTGCAACGTTTTTAGGTTTGGATGTATGATGCTGTAGTTGTTCTGAGTTAACATCAAAGGCATCAGGGGTATTGGCCACATATTGTTCTGAGACATGCTCCTCAGTAGTGGGTACCAGTGCTGTCTTGGCCAGTTTGGAGCTATCAGGATTATCCTTGGACGTTCTTCCTTGATTTTTAGTAGTACCTTGTGTATCAAGGGAAGAGGTGGGAATGCATATGCTGTTAGGCCTTTCCAGTTGAAGGAGAGCGAGTCCACTTTCCATGCTAGTGGGTGGAATGTCCTTGTGCAAAATTTTCTGAGCTGGTGATTGAGAGGTGATGCGAATAGGTCTATCTGTGGCATTCCCCATTTCTTTGAGATGGTCTTGAAGATGTCCGGGTGCAGCTTCCATTCGTGGGCATCCAGTGGTTCTGCTTAATATGTCTGCTAGAGTATTGTCTTTCCCCGGTACAAATATTGCCTGTAACTGGATGTTGTAGCTGAGTGCCAGGGTCCACAGCTCCAAGGTCATTCTGCATAGGGGGTATGAATGAGTGCCTCCCTGTTTGTTGATGTACCACATGACTGTGGTGTTGTCTGTCCTTATCATCAACTGGCCCTCTTTGAGAAATGGTTTGAACTTTTGGATTGCCAGTTTTACTGCCAGCATTTCTTTTAGATTGATGTGCAGGTGAAGTTGATCCTGTGTCCACAATCCTTGCACGCGTTTGTCCAGCATGTGGGCCCCCCATCCTAGGTCTGAAGCGTCTGTTGTGATGGTCTGTCTTGCTTGACATCTGCGAAAGGGTAGGCCTGGGTTTGACTGGCATGCCTGAGCCCACCATAGGAACTCCTGTTTTAAGCATGGAATTAGTGGGATTTCTGTTTCTAGACTGTGTCTGTGTTGGGACCATAAATTCTTTAGGTACCACTGTAGTTTCCTCATATGTAGTCTGGCAAATGGAACCAAGATTATGCATGATGCCATGAAGCCCAAGGCCTGCAGAACTTTTCTTGCTGTTAACTTGTTCAGTTTTGTTAGTGCCAAGAAGTAAAGAGGAAGTTCTTTTGTTTTTCTGTAGTCAGGAATGCCATTTGTTTTACTGTGTCCAATTCCGCCCAAGAATGTCCTTGTTTGGGATGGTATCAGCCTTGACTTTTGTAAATTGACTGTGTATCCCAGTGCTTGTAGCAAGTAAATGACCCTTTGTAAATCTGTTGTCAGCTTGCTTTTGTTGTCCCCTTGTAGCAGGCAGTCGTCCAGGTATGGGTAAATTTGAATTCCCTGTAGTCTGCAATGGGCGATTACTGATGCCAGGCATTTTGTGAATACTCTGGGCGCAGTAGATAAGCCAAAGGGCAATGCTGAGAATTGATAGTGCTCTGATCCTGCAAGAAATCTGAGGTATCTTCTGCAGATTGGTCGAATGGGGACGTGCAGGTATGCCTCCTTGAGATCTAGAGTTACCAGCCAAGACTCCTTGCCCAGCATGGGAAGAAGTTGCTGTAGGGTCAGCATTTTGAATTTTGGGACAATGATGTATGTATTTAAGGTGGACAGGTCGAGAATTGGTCTCCAACTGTTTTCCTTTCTTGGAACTAGGAATAGTCTGGAATAGAACCCCTTTCCTTGTTCTGCTGTTGGCACTCTTTCCTCAGCTCTCATGTTTGCTAACTCCATTATCTGGCGTAGAGCCTCTGTTTTTTGATTTGGAGGTAGATTTGGCATTCCTCTTTTGACTGGTAAAGAGTGGAAGTGAAACCGGTAACCTTGATCTATGGTTTGTAAAATCCACTTGTCTTTTGTTATGTAGTGCCAGTTCTTTGAAAATAAGGTTAACTTTCCGCCTAGAGGAGGTGCTATTTGTTCCCTGGTAGGCGGATTTAGGGTTAAGTCACTGTGGTTGTGCTGATGTAGTGGCAGTGGCTGTGTCTGTGCCTCTGTTGTTACCTTGCCACTGTCGTCCTCTGTAGGCACCTCCTCTGGATTGGTTTCTGCCTCTGGAACGTCTATTCCTGCCTCTTTGAAATTTTGTGGAGTCAGGAAAGGACCAATTTTTAGCAGGCCAGTTCCTGCTAAACCTTGGGGGTTGAACCTGCAAGAAATCTTTAACAGTTTGAACTGATTTTGCCTTTTCTTCCATTTTCTTCATAACCTGCTGGGCAGGTGTACCAAACAAACTTGTCTTGTCCATAGGAGCATCTAGCAATTTAGCTTTAACATGATCCGGTAAAGCTTGTTCCTTTAGCCATGCATGCCTTCTTATCACTGTGCCAGTCATGGCTGATCTAAATGAAGCCTCCAGTGCATCATAGCCACATTTTAAGGAATGGTTGCTAACCTGTTGTATGTTATTTACCATCTCTAATACATATTTCTTATCAAGAGATTCATCAGTGGTTAGTTTTTTAGTTAACTGATCAAGCATAAACTCTTGGTATTGTATCATGTGAAACTGACAGTTTAAAGCTCTAGCTGAGAGAGTAGCTGAAGTGTAGACCTTTTTACCCCATCTGTCTAATGACCTTGCTTCCCTTTCAGAAGGAATAGGGTTTTAGCTATGGTCGACTACTGCCTTGGGACCCTGGGATATAGTTTCTGGGTCTGCAAGTGGGGCCTTGTAAAGGTGGTGATGAGTATCTGGCACCCTGTAAAATCTGTCTGGTTTGGCAGGGGCTGGGGTAAAGAATCTGGGCGGAGCAAACATCACTTGAAAGCATCATCCACCACAGAGAGAACAGGAGGTATAGCTAAGGGCCTGTGCTGTGGGAGGTGCAGAAAGGTCCTAAGTCTTTTCTGGAGTCTGAAAAATCCTGTTGCTGCCATTGGAACTGTTCTCGCATGGCATGCAAGGTTTCCCCAAAGGAGAATTCTTCTGGTGGGGAAGCAGCTGGAATGGATTCTTCAGCATCAGAATCTTCAAAATTGGAGAAGGAGCCTCTGGCTGGTCAGTTATGTCTGATTCCTCAGCAGAATCATCAGAAGACACTGGCTCAGGGGCTCTGCCCTAGGTCTCTTCTCTGGGGCTGAGAGGCCCTGTCTGGGTGAGATTGAGATCCTCTAATTAAAGAAATTAAATCTTCTGCCAAAGTAAGCATTTGAGAACTAGAAGAGGGCCTGGATGTGGGGGTTTAACAGGCACTGTTTTAGTAGTCTTGGCTGCTTTAGCCCTGGCGAAGGCCTTAATGGACATGGCTGCTGGAGGCCTAGCAGCACCACGTGCTGGGGTAGAGACATCCAAGGGATGGTGTCTGATAAGTCAACCACCGTAGTGGGTAAAATTTCTGAGGTCGATTCAAGAGTTGTAGCAGGGGCCTCAGTTGTAGGAATAGGTTCAGCTGTACTTTGATCAGTTTTCTCGGTTTCGGCGAAACCGAGACACTCATGATTTGCTTAACCATGGTTTCGGCGAAACCGCGGACCATGATGTCGGTCTTTTCTTTGTGTTTTTGGTAGATTGGGTAGTCGGAGGATCCGGCGGCATAATGTCGCAAAATCAGAACCGAAAAACTGTTCTGCAAACTCCGACCGGCGCCTAAGCGTTCGTCGGTTGAAAGAAGCACAGGCGAACAGGCTGCTACGTCGTGGGCTGGGCCTAAACAAGGCAGACAGTAAGAGTGGAAATCTTTATGAGGTATTTGTTTCCCACAGGTTAAACAATTGTTAACTTTTTCTGACATCGGCTGAGGCAAGAAAGAGTCCCCAGCGGGTACTTAGCTTTAGAAGTCTTGAGTAGTATTCGGTAGAAGTAATCTCTGGATCCGACCGACCGGCACTTGCGAACAGCTTCTGCTTGGCCAGCGGCAAGAAAGACTGAGGAAAATGGCGTCGGCTGATGCTTTTATACCCGAAGACCAACAGAGATGACGTCGGGTGGAGTGCGACATCAGCCGAAGCCGGACCCGGACTTTGGAATCCGGCCGACTGCAGGGCTGCCTGACGACAGGACAACCCAGTTGTTATGACTGCAGATGCATCCATGAAGGACATCGGCTCCGGACCCATCCAAGGTAGAGACATCTGCAGGTTCCATAGTTGAAGCATCTCGCGGCATACTGGACTCCGAATGGGTCTCAGTAGAGGCCTGCGAGTCAGAAGTAGTGGGTATCAGGGGCTGCGAAAGCACCTCATTGAGTACCGGCAAACTGGTGACTGGCTTAGGAAAAGTGTTGTCGACAGCTTTGGACCTTGGCGGCCTGTTTCTGTCTTTATCTTTGCATTTTTTCGGAATCCCGGTAATTGGATGGCTAACCGATGACATTTCTGGATAATTAAACCAAGAACCAAAATATTTAGAAGCGAAAATATACCAACGACGGATACTGCGCTGATTAAATAAAGCACAAAACCGACAGCAAGGTACGTTATGGTCAGGGCCTGGGCAAGGAATACAGTACAAATGAAAATCTTTGTGAGGTATTTGCTTTCCACAAGTAATGCAATTATTAACTTTTACTGACATCGGAAAGGAGCATGAAAAAGTACCCAACGGGTTACTTCGCTTTAGTTGAAGACTTCGGTCCTGAAACTCGAAAACATTTCAGGAGTCGGCCGACCGGCACTTGCGTACTGCTTCTGCTTTGGGCACCGCACGGCAAGAAAGACTGATGTAATGGCATCGGCTGCATGTTTTATACCCCTGACGACCTGATGTCATGGAAGAAGGCACAGCAACCAACGCAGGACCCAAGACTTTGTTAATCAGGCCGACTGAGGGCTACTGCAAGCAGATAACCCAAATGTAATGACTACAGCAGTGAAACACGAAGAACATCTCTAGATCCAAGGATGTAAATTTTGCTCATGACATAAATAAGACATGTTGACAAGACAGATATTTGTCTCAGGGGATCTCCATGTTCTGGAACAGTCTCTCCACCCATGTGAAGCATTGTCCATTCCTGGCACTATTTGAGTGTATCCTTGACCAATGGATGGGAAATTGGAAATTCACCCAGGGTTTGGCACTCATGTCTCTAATACATAAAGCTAGACAGAAATGCCCAAACTAACATACCCGCATATAACCTCTAGAAACTTCCTAACTAACATACCCTCTCCTACTAAACATCCATGATATATATATATATAGGGACACAATTAGTTTGGACTGCACTTTTGGGTGTATAAAGGCCCTGGTGGTCATTAGCTTAGTATACACCTATGAACCTAACTATGGAATACACAGAAACACAGTTTTGAAGAGCTGTTGCATAAGATTGGAGATTGTAAAACTGTATTAAATGTAATACAGTAATGGTTGCAGCAGAAAAGTTGGGTAAAGGAATATGCTGAAAAATGTTACGTGTAAAATATGAAAGCATTGACATTTATGAATAATATATGATGTGTTAACACTGAAATTATGCATATATAATGAATGAAAAAGTGATACACAAATAAAGCTGACCTACTCTTTTCAATGCGTGCTGTGGGATCTTTTACATCCAGCTAGGTTACCACCAACTCAGGCAACTGAGACGTCAGTTTAATGATGCATACTAAAGACAGCACACACAGTGCAGCAGTACCCCTCTTTCAGCTGCACTGCAGTGCCAGTACTGAAAAAAAATGAATCCAAGCACCGTATGTGGGGATTGAACACATACCTTTCTGATCTATAGCATCAAAGGCAAGCGTGCTTCCTCTTGGAATACTGAAAAGCAAGAAGATAAGCAGATCATAAATACTTTAAACAATGAAGGTGAACAGAACTGCTGAAAGAACATAATACCTATGTGTTAGCCCGACAGACATAATTATTGGGACATGCTAATGTTGCATTATTAAGCTTGATTCTGAACTTCTGATTTGCTTAATTATTGCCACTGAATTTCATTATTTATTGCCACTGAATTTCATTATTTAATCTTCTTTACAATTTAAATTTTGTAGCTATTAGCATTAGTTTGGGTACTTGTGCATAACATACACCTACGTCTGATGTAATATACACCTATGTCTAACGTAAGTAAACTAACAACAACATAGTATACATTTGGGGCTCTGGAATAGCTTATGAGACGTCTGAAAAAAAGGCATTTGAGAACTCAAAGAAATTCAATAATATATTGTGATTAAGATGGAAAGAAAAATGTAAGGTAATCCATCAAGGAAATAACTTAGAAGGGGTAGGTAGTACTGGTTATAGGAAGTAAACTCATTACAAGAGTGAAAAAAGGACTTCAGAGGAAAGGGTGCATGGTAACAAAGGCAGGAATGAACTACCAGGAACAGAATAAACGAACAAAGGAAATAAGCTGGGGCTTATTTCTCTGGGACAGATTTAATGAAAGAGAGGTGGTATTACTTCTCTACACAGCAGAGGTGAGGCCACACCAGCAGCACTATGTGCAGATCAGAAAATGGTATGAAGACAACACATAAAACTGGTGAGACAGAATATGATATCACCTATAAGGAGGGTGAACAGGAAACAATGTGGGTCAGCAAGCTGGATGTATCTGAAAGACAAAAGAGACATGATATGGACTTACAAATTTACAAAGAAATGGGTGTGATGGATAAATTGACAGAACAGGCCATAACAAGCTGTCTAATGGGTCAATCATCAGCCTTTCATGAAGAAAACATTACTCTACAGAGTCAAAGTGGTGAGTAGATGGAAGGAACTACCACAGTGGCTAGCAAAACATCAAATAACAGAGGAGTTCAAATGGGCCTGAGACTAAGAGAGAGAAAAGGAACAAAGGAGGGAGGAAAAGCTGCAGGTTATTACCTACATCCATGATCCAGACCAGCTGTAACATAAGCCTTTAGTTACAAGATTGTAAGAGTGCATAAAGATTACCATAAGAATAATCTTACTGCCACAAAACTGAATCATTTTTAGAAGGATATGCAAAGTATCGAAGCCCTGGCTTTTATTGCGGGTACTAACAATTCTCCTGGAGCACAAGCTTTCTGTAAATGAGTTTCATTAAACTATAACATTATCAGCTCATTAACAGCTCAGAACTTTTTTTTTTAACCATGAATTACTTTTCTATAACATCATCATGTAACATAACATGCGCATTTCCCATCCATGGTGCACTGATTCACTGCCTTGGTGCTTGGATCCTTGGTCTTTTTTATAATTACAAAGCCAAAAAAAAATAGCTCAGAGTTTTAATCCCTTGTGATAACTGCCACACTGCCAAACTATCCTGCATTTGTAAATTGTGTCCGGTTGGATGTGTCTGTAAAATCTTGCATCACCAGCATTCACCAAATAATGCCACTGACCAGGCAACAGCAGAGCAATAATTAGGTGGGCTAAGCCAAGTCAGACATTTTGTGATAATGCAGAATTAAGCTAATTGGCTAAGGTCAACCTTCTTACATATTTTGACATGAGAACCTCATCACAAAGATTGGAATTAAATGCAGACAGCACAAAGAGAAAAAAAGGAACACAGCAAGAAATGCATGGATAACAACACATGAGCCTCTTCAAAAATAATAATGTAAAAATAGCAGACAATGCTATGTTGTAGAATTATGTGAAAATTCTTGACCTGGTTATGAATAAGTCTTAAGAAAGTCAACTGAAATATGGCAGACAGACAAATGGGAATAGAGTAAATGCTTGTGCACATCACATCTGCTGATCTTGGCTGCAATGTAGGGGTACTTTAACTCTTTTCTAGTATAATACAGAAAAATAAGCATATAAAGAAAGAAAAGGGGAATACTACAGTGTACTACCTTGCATCCAAAGTTCAAATGAAATGCCTTATCAACTCAGAAGTGCAGAAAAACGGTCTGGCCAGTGTTCAGGAGCACAGCACATAAACTTGTGCTTTAACTAAGATTCAAACCTAGGTCCTCCATGCCATTACTGGCCAAGATATACATTCCCCAACAAAATACAAACAATTAACTACATGATAAAGGAGATGACGTGGCATGTTCAGTGCACTGGCTACAAATCATAAAATGGTTAATCATAATTCATACCGCAATTGAAAAATTATATTCAAATTTCCGTAAGAGATCTAGCAGACAAACAACAAAGAAAAGACTGTAAATTAAAGTCTGAGTTGCACTCTCCCACTTACTACACAAAGTTTTCCCACAGCCGCTCAACTTAGCTGATTCGAAGAAAGATCCATCTGTACAAGGACAACAGTACATTTTTGTAAACAGTGCAGTTTGCTTAGATGCCAGTCTACACAGTCATATTAAAATCACCAAAGTAAACCAAGTCACTTTCACACGGAAAATTTTACAAAATCACATTAAATATAATTTATCACAATCATTAACTTTCTTTTGACATGTTTAAATGGGGTCAAGCTGTCAAGGTAACTGTTACCATCTCTTCTGATTCACAGCCAATCTCCTACTTTATTTAACAGTCATTCCTGACAATCTGGCCATCTCTTTGCTGGATGTCCTCATCTCCTCCTGTCTGCTTTCTCTCTCCCAAATCTGCTTTATCAAACTGTATTCTGCTTTTCTACATGAGACAAAAGGACATTTATCTGTTCTCCTTTAGTTTCTCTGTAACTGAGGCTACTTTGGCTTCTGCTCTGAAGTCCTCATTTCTTTGTCTGTCCCACAGCTTGTATCCAACTACCCATCTCAGTTACTTCATATCCATCGCCTCAAGCTTCCTCAGTTGCTCTTACTTTACTACCCAGGTTTCTGTGCCAAACAGAAGCATTGATATTGCCAGTATTTTGTACAATTACTTTTTAGCTTCTTTGACATTCTTCTATGACACATTACCTTTCATACTTTCTGTCCATTGGCCGCAACACCTCTGATTCTAGCTTTGACCTGCTCTTTCAGATTTCCCTTCTCCTCAACCACCTTCCCAAATACTAAAAGCTGTTAAGCTGTTCCAGTACTTTCCTTTTCTCTCAAGTTTTAGCTTCTTCTGATTTCCCCATTTGCTGTGATTGCTACTGTCTTGTCTGTACTCAGCCTCACCCATGTGCTTCCAGTTTTGCATTCCAATCCCCCATCACTTCCTGAAGTTCCTTTTCAGAGTCTGCTTGAAGTGACACATTGTCTGAAGTCAACAGCATTGTCGACTTGTCCCATCCAACCCATTTGCTGAAGTTATCCATCACCAGTATGAACAGTAGAGGGCTCACAGCTGAACCCTGATGTACATCTTCTTCCAGTAAGAAAACTGAGAGTCATAACACTTCAAACTTGTGTCCCTGGGTCCTTGATCATAGCCTACACCAATTGCACCAATGTTTGAAACTTCAAACCATTACAGGACTTCCCAAATCAGCCTTCTTGGGATCTTATGTGATGTCTCTGTGCCCCCGAATGCCCTGTTGGATTCCTTCTTCATCTCTAGCTTCTTTCAGACTTAACAGACAGTATGAAAATATAGCTCTGTTAGAAATGCTACATCTAAAGAAATCCCAATTCCTCCACACCACACGCTCCAGAGACCTCACCCTCATTACCACAATCAACAGAACATGCTGGAGGGACAGGTTCATAACCCAGAGATGAGTGGATGAGAAATAGAAAGTTCACCCCGGGATCACTCCAGTGGCTCTACTTGATAGAGGCACAGGAAATTAACGTCAGGTGGCACGATGCCAGGGCACTTCTATGGGCTAGACTTGTAAAAGCTCCAGGGCCATTAGCCTAGTACACAACTATGAACCTATGAACATATTTAGTACTCCAGAGCAAATAGTCAGGAATCTTAAATAGGATCCAATCAAGATCTTCCAAGGTATACAAAGCAGAAGATAATAGACAAGACAATGTGTATGCAAATTTAAGTTTCCAAAAGCTGTTGAGTAAAATAAAAAACTTCAATTCAGGCTAAAAGAGTACTCTTTAGTTAACTTAAGTCAGAAAATATTGCCTAGAGATGCTCTGATCTATTAGGTATGCACAAGGAATCATCTGAGAGAAAGGAGAACTAATGCCTATTGGTGAAATTCGCAGATCATTACAAGCCTGTATGGCTAGAAAAGATCCAGAAGTTTGGTTTGGCTAGAGTAAATAGCATGCAACTCATTTACTTAGTTATTTAAAATTGTTTACCGGGGTAAATTTAAATTTGTTTACTGGGGTATAACTGATCAAATAACAAATTACAGGCACAGCACTCAGGATGCATCATCTCGCACGTGCTCAGTAACCTATATGCACGTGCTCTCTGACTATGTTCAATATATACACACACTGATCTACACATACCTCTCAAACTCTTAGCACAAGAAGTCTGGACAAATCCTAAAGTAATGAAGGGACACAGGCCCCAAAATAGGTACAGCTTTTAAATATTCTCTTATAATCTTAGAATGTTGCTATAATAACAGGTTTCATGTGAACATGTATTTTCTGAAGGATATAAAGTCTGAAACTCAAATGTCTGTCATTAATTAGTTACTTTAGTTCTCAGTGATTCACCAAAAAAAACACTAATTTTATGCAGTACAGACAAAAACTAGAACTCAAAAATCAGGACTTACTGAGAAAATCTAGAGAGTTAAGAGGTAAGTGTTCACCTATAACATGATTAGCCACATAACTAATTTTGTCCAACATTTTAGAGCGATTACTTCACCGACAATAGGTTGAGCTTCTCAGCAGCTTATGCTCCCAAACCTGATGCAACTGATGTACGCGACTGCTGTAAATAATGGCCCAGAAGCACATATATGCAACTCCACAATTAAATATTACAAATTTTGCATTTTTGTACTTTAATATTAAAATCAAGGTTCACAACAGGAAATATCGCCAACTTCATTGGTGCATTTGCTTCAATGTCCATCAAGTGCAGAGGCAGAAAAATGCTTATCTACCAGTCAAATTATACCAATAAAAGTGAACTACAACCAAATAACGTGCTGCTAAAACTGTATTACGGCAGCAAGAAAAGTAATTAATAAAAAGTAAGTAAAACTGTTGGACAACTATGGAAGTATTTACAAACATTTCTTTCTTTCTCTCTGCTTAATGGACAAATGTTTCATAAATTTCATTGTTTGTCATTTTCAGGCAGTTAACTGGAGCACATTAACACTCACAGGAAAATCCTTTACTGCTCAATGCCATTTTTAAGTTATTACACATACTATATACAACCCTTTAACGCTCAGTGTAATTTTTAAATTATTACACATAATATATAAAATCCTTTAATGCTCAGTGCCATTTTTAAATTACACAATATATAAAATCCTTTAATGCTCGGTGCCATTTTTAAATTACACAATATATAAATTCCTTTAATGCTCAGTGCCATTTTTAAATTATTACACATAATATATAAAATCCTTTAATGCTCAGTGCAACTTTTAAATTATTACACATAACATTTAACATCCTTTAATGCTCACTGCCATTTTCAAATTATTATACTTGCTCTATAAGTTAAAGGTACTCACACCGATCAGAAATTCTGCACGATTTAGTGATACTTACTATGATCCAGATGTTAGACTGACATGTTGTTCCTCTTAAGGGATTTATGGCCCAAACATTCTGATATAAATAATGACAGCTACTGGCAAAAAATTACTGAGTAATAATTCTAACCACAGTAAATGAAAAACCCAGTCCTGATTATGTATTAAACAAAACTACCTCGGACAGTTCAAATAAAGTAGTTTTATAGAAATATATTCCCTGAACGTGGGTCTGTCAGAATGTCAGTTCTGAAGAATAGCAGTGATGGTGAGGGGTTTCTGCAAATACCCCTCCAAATACCACTAGAACAGCTTTTACAAGATAGAACTTTAACAGGAACTGAAGCCCTGGCCTCAGAGTAGTAGTATCAGCTTTTGTAAATTAATCTAAGTCCTGGGGGGAAATTAGGCTCCTAGGTGGTTTAATATGCAGCATCACATTCAAAAACAGCTTCACCAAGCAGTGTGAGTTTAAGTAATATAGATTCCATAGGCAAGCAGGCAAGTTACATGAAAGACCTTTAGGTAGGAACTCTGCTAGATACTGCAGAAAGTACTTGAGTTAGGAACTTACAATAACTGAAGACATTCAAGTAAGTTCACTGTTGCAGTACTGGCACTTGGGACTCCTGCCTGCCGGAACCCAGCCAAATAATAGAGCTATCATCCCCCCTTTGGTGTGGCAGGCTCCCTCCCCTTCCAACATCAGGACATTAATAAGCTTAAAGAACAGTCAGAGAGCAGCATCTTCAGGTCTTTTTGCCCCAGGCTGCATGCCATAGTTGCTGAAAGTGCAGAACACAACTTGCCTAATGCTGGCCCAATCCAATGCCAAGGGCAGAATGAGGGGGGGGGGGCATCTGAATGACAGCCTAAACAGGGAGTGAAGGAAAGGTGAATGGGGAGGCACATTCAGAATCTTGAAGGAAAAAAAAAACTATATACTAAAAAGACAGACTACAAAATATCAGACACAAGAGCTCTGAACAACCTACAAATAGTAAATACGAAGAAAACACAAAGCAGGCAAACGTACGAGCGCAATTAAATAACAGTAAGCAGATAACAAAACAAGAAAATGGTCGTAAGGCATACGGCAGTAAAACCAAGTAATTTATTTTTCAAAAGTAGGTAAGCGTTTTCACCACCATCCTGGTGGCTTCTTCAGACCATAGATAGCAGCAATGAAACAATGAATTAAATACGTTACAAATTACTCACATTTTCTGCTTCCCATTAAACAAATTAATTACACCTTTCACATTGAGTTTTATGTCCCCACTTCCTAGTATACTAGGCGCATGTTCCCTTTTGAATCTTACGTCATCCAACAATCAAAAGTACTAGTTTAAAGGGAAAAGCCCAATAGAAAACGACACTTACTAAAAATTCATACATAAAAATTCATTCATAGAGCTAAAAATCATAAAATACATCTAAAACATGTATAACATATAAAATATATAAATTTGTATATTTATTTATAATATAGGATATATAAACATATAAACAACTAATATGCATTATATGCATTAAGCATATATAACTTGTATAAGCCCCTATTCACTCTGTAAAAAATATGCAAAGATAAAACATTTGCAATCACTAACACCTAACTCCCTGGCCATCCATAACAGGCTTAACTGAAACCTTCTCATTGAGGCTGAAACCCTTCTCTGCTCTAAGTTGGAGGATCCACCTAAGCTCACTACTCTCCACCTTATTCCTGATGTTTCCCATCCTATCACCTGGACTCAATTTATCAATTACCATAAACAAAAACGTATGCACCCCATTATTTGTCAAATCACATCTAGATAGGGCACTAACTGAATCCTTAGCTCTCAAGCTACTGACATGTTCTCTAATCCTGTCCCTTAACATGCAAGTGGTCATCCCTACAAATAGTATTTTGAAGAGGGGGGGGCCTCATGCCTCCAAGTCCCCTACTACTTATACATCGAAGATCCATTCCAGTGGGAACGGGTAAAATAACAGTCCTCAGTGTACTGCAACCTCAATTAACATGTTACAGGCTTTTTTAGCACTTCTGAAAAGAAGGTAGCAAGTTAATTCAACATTCTTGGTTTTGACCTTTTGTGGTCAGACTCTGCGTTTGGTCTTTATTTCATTCAACATTCTAAATGCATCATGAATAACATACCCATACTCACCCAAGGGCCTTGGTCAAAAGAAAAAGGGGACAGAGATTGGGAACTGGTACTGCAACTGTGAATCTCCTCAAACATCTACAATTAAAGAAAGCTCTTAACACAGCTGTACTATGTTCTTTGTAGTTCACTGGTGCAATACTGCTTTATGAGATGAAGCCCAGAGCTAGGATAATTTTGTGTGTTTGGCTTACTACAGCAGTAGGGGGCAACAAACCCAGCACGATGGCAGAGGCAAATTCTGTCCTGGCCATGGACTTGACTCCTAAACTATAATGCTTGGAAAAGGTTGGGAGAGATGCTTGGACAGATGACTAGGTTGTTGTTACCATAATGGCCTATGTGGACACCTCCTGATGAAAGCTGTACTGGCAGCCATGGCCCTAGTAGAGTGTACCCTGATAAAGACAGGACTTCTTTTCTATGGTGGATGTCACAAAAGCAATACAATTAGCAATCCACATGGAAATGATTTATTTGTTAACAGTTTTTCCTTCCTTATCTTTTGCAAGGGCAACAAATAAGTGATCTGACTTTCCTCAGTTACGTTCTAGCCAGTAAATGCTATTATACTTCCCTTGATATGCAGGGCAGGTCATTCTTTCATTCTAGTTTTGGGGTGAAGGGAAAAAATTAGTAGAGAAATGGTATGGTTTAAAGAGACTTACACTGCCAACCTTAGCATGAAGATAGGCTACTGGGTACTGAATAAGATGATCCTGTTCTCGTGAAACACTAAGAAAAGTTCGCTACACCTGAATTCTGAGATCCATCTAACCGAGGTCAAGACAAAAACCGATACAGACTCAGAACTGGTGTAGAAAAGTTCTCTGACAAGACACGCTCCATACCCCAAAGCAACTCCTGATACCATGTGAGTGCTGACGAAGCAAGTCTGTCTACAGAGAGAAGCATTCTGCTTGCCCACAGACTGGGGTGGGGGGGCAGTGGAGGTGATACAATCCCTAGGTGTAGTGTTGTAGCATACTGACTGCTCATGCCTGACTGATAGGGTCTTCTACCTTTTATGTTAAAGGTCTGACTGCTGACAGTGACAATCTGACTAAAGATACAGATGACAGTAAAGTGTTACCAGTTCTTGAACCTATGGTTGTGAAACATGCATGTAACTAGGTAATAAAGGCATCCTTAGGTGCATCATACAGCTCCACCAATGAGCTAAGAACGGGAAGGGTGTCTTTTGACTAAACCCTACCAATGGCATCTCCATCAGAATTCAAGCAGGATCAGGACTTGAACTTGGAACTACACAATACATCAATCAACCTGCAATTAAAAATACTTTTTGGATGTAACAGGAATGTGTACTGATGGTACACGATAGAGTTGAGGAAGCTTCTGGTCTTTATGACAAAGTGCTGGTGTTCCACACACATATACAAATAAATGTTGGTAAAGCAGCATTATTGGGGCTTGAAACTAGGAATTTGAAACAAGTCACTCTTCTTGCAATAAGAGTGCATCTATGTGTGCAGTGGGGGTTTCTGCCAAAGTTTCATTTTAATGTCACGACCATTTGAATTAGAATAACACAATTCTATAGCAGAGTTTTATACTGGTAAATGAGCTCAAACCTTCAAACACCAGCACAGTGCTGTCTAGCTTTTACCATCAAGACACAGACTTCATTGGCTAAATATGTGGAAACAAAACAGAATTGCACCTCTCCTGGACAGGAATAATCATAAAGAAAATTGGACATCTGGTATGCATTACATCATGGTTCAGCTTACAACCAACAACCAAACTACAGAACTCCATTTAGATGTACTTTTTTTTTTACACCACAACTTGTGCCACTCCTTGGTATCGGCTTTGAATAACATGAAACAATTAATATGCACTGATGAAACTAACAATTAGGTCACTTAATGATGTTTGGTTGTTGACATGAAAATTATTTCCACCCACACCATCTCCCAATCTAGGAGCAGTCCAATAATTTGCTGCATAAAAGTCTCCCCAGATAACAGTATTAACAAATTCAATACATGTTTTATATGAACTCCACTCAGTGGAGCACAGCAAAAGAATAAGTACATCATACAAAGCAGTTATTTAAAAAAAAGGAAAGAAAAACATTTTAAACTCACCCTGCTGTATAACTAGATATTGGTAAATCATACCACATCGGTGGCTGGGATGGCACTAGTTCAGTCACACAGGTGCCTCCTTGCGATAACAACAAGGCAGCACCGCCACACTGGGTAAAATACGACTTACCCACATCCATGTACAGTGTAGCACCACTAACACACTGATGAATGGCGACATCTTATTCAAGTTTTACTAAATCAATAAACTTTATTTAAAATGTAATTAAATAATGGAAACTTTAAAATTATATTATACATCTAAGTACCAAACCTAAATGTTCCTGTTTTGGCCACCTCCAGTTAACGTTTTTCCATTTCAAGACTACACATTCTTATTGCTTCTTTTTCAGGTAAGGTTTTTAATCTGATTATGAATGCATGACAGTTTATAGAGTGTAAAAAAAAAAAAAAAAAAAAACGGAGCCAGCAAATGGTGACTAAAATGATTATATTTAGCAGAATAACATCCCAGCAAGTAAAAACATACCGGTTTCAGCTGGTAACATACACAGCCTTCTTCAGTGTATATGTATGTAGTTCATTACAAGCTGTTTAAATAGGCAAAATCTGAATCCTATTGGTTTATTCCTCATGAATATTCATTAAGACCAGGGTGAAAAAGACCACCTAATATAATTATCCACTTCTTTTCTTTACTGTTTAATATATTATGCCAACCACTTTTATTCTTGCGATCCCCTTGTATTAAATCAATTACAGTGAAAGTACAGTTTTGTACCTACCATAAATGTAGATGTCCGAGAGGTATGCATCTGCAGTCCTAACAAATGGGTTGTCCTGGCCTCAGGCAGCCCTTCGGTCGGCCGGATTCCAAAGTCTGGGTCTGGCCTCGGCTGATGTCGCACTTCACCCGACGTCATAGCTGCAGTTCAGCGGGTATAAAGGCATCAGCCGACGCCATTTTCCTCAGTGTTTCTTGCCCCAGATGCCAGGAGCCCTCTAGGAAGGCTAAATTTGGATAAATGCAAATGTTTCCAAACAATAGAGAGCAAATAGAAATAAACAAGTATATACATATATACAAACAAATACACCATAATAGATTCCCCCAGCTAGCTACAAGATGGGCAAATAGCCTAGGAGTACCACAGAGGGGAAGGAGGGTGGGTAATCCTGACTGCAGATGCATACCTCTCGGGCATCTACATTTATGGTAGGTACAAAACTGTACTATGTCCTTCAAGGATGCATCTGCAGTCCTAACAAATGTGTAGAATACCATAGCCAAACTGGGGGAGGAGGTAATAATTAGATTATGGTGTAGTTAAGATCCCTTGCAAAACAGCAGTGGCAAAACCTGCTCGGGATCTGGAGTATAAGGGTAGATTATAATGCTTGGCAAATGTATGCACGGAGCTCCAAGTAGCAGCCTCTAAAATGTCTTTGGTAGCCACTCCTCGTAAAAAAGCTGTAGTAGTGGCTGTAGCCCTTGTGGAGTGAGGTCTGATGTTTTCTGGAGTTGTCTTTCCATGGTAAGAGTAACAAAATCTAATGCAATTTCCTATCCACTTTGAGATTGTCTTGGTAGATTTTGCTGCTTTAGCCCTGGCAAAAGCCTTAATCGACATGGATGCAGGGGGCCTAGCAGCTCCACGTGCAGGAGTGGATATATCTAAAGGGATAGTATCAGATAAATCCTGTGAACCTGTAAGAGCAGGTGGAATTTCAGTAGCAGATTCAGCCATGCTGGATGAGGCCTCGGTGGGAGGCAAGCTTTCAGCCGAAGGAAGAACCGAGGGCTCGGTTTCAGCCGAAACCGAGACACTCGCGGTTGACTTAACCGCGGTTTCGGCCGAAACCGCGGACCGCAAGTGTCGGTCCTTTTCCTTGCGCTTTTTAGCTAATTGTGAAGTCGGAGTTTCCGACGGCATGTTGTAAGCAAAGCGGGCGAAAACTCCACAGCAAATTCCGACCGACTTCTAAGTGTCCGTCGGTTGAAAAAAGCACAGGCTAGACAGGCTGCTACGTCGTGGTCTGGGCCTAAACAAGGTAGGCAGTAAGAGTGGAAATCTTTATGAGGCATTTGTTTCCCACAAGTTAAACAGTTATTCACTTTTTCTGACATTGGCTGAGGCAAGAAAGAGTCCCCAACGGGGTACTTAGCTTTTTAGAAGTCTTCGGTAGTAGCAATCTCTAGTTCTGACCGACCGGCACTTGCGAACAGCTTCTGCTTCGGGCGCCACGCGGCAAGAAAGACTGGGGAAAATGGCATCAGCTGATGCCTTTATACCCGCTGAACTGCAGCTATGACGTCGGGTGAAGTGCGACATCAGCCGAGGCCAGACCCAGACTTTGGAATCCGGCCGACCGAAGGGCTGCCTGAGGCCAGGACAACCCATTTGTTAGGACTGCAGATGCATCCTTGAAGGACATCATAAATTTTGCTGTTGGATGGACCAACTGATGTTTATAAAGGGCATTAGTCACTTTTTTGTGTTTTATATTGCTGTAATGTTCAGAGATGCGTAATCTAATGCACCTGGAGGTTTGCCCAATGTAGAAAGCCCCACAGTTACATGTGGCCATATAAATAGCCCAATCACTGCTACAGTTCACAAAACTATTGATGTCAAAAACTCTGGGGCAATTTCTACTGGAAAACTCATTGGTTGTTGACATATATTTGCAATTAATGCAGTGGCCACAAGGAAAACACCCACGCAAAATATGACCTGATAAGGTACGTTGTGTCTTGGTGATGTATTTGGTATCCCTCATTTTATAATGATTGAAATAAGATTGAAGCTTCTTACCATTCCTATAAGAAAACATACATTGATCAGGAATAATGTGTGCAACCTCAGGGTCACATTTCAAAATATTCCAATGTTTTCTAACACTTCCCAATAGGCAGTTAGTGTTGCGACCATAGGTAGTGACAAGTCTTAATGGTTGGGATGATTGAACCGGTCGTTCCCTGTATTGCAATAAATCCTGGCGTTGCATATTGTTAACCTGACATTTGGCAATAGCAATAGTACCAGCATTATAACCCCTTTGTTTAAATCTATAGGTAAGATCAGTTTGATTAACACAAAATGTAGAATGTTCAGAGCAAATACGTTTTGCTCTGATAAATTGAGATTTAGGCATGTTCCTCGCTATATGTGGAGCATGGTAACTGGAGGCATGTAATAGGGGGTTGTATTGTGGGAACTTCCTGTACATTTCAGTTTCCAATGTGCCATCAGGTTGTTTCCGCAGAAGTACATCCAGGAATATAATCTTGTTATTGTCATGTTGTTCCGTAAAACACAACCCCCATTCATTATTATTCAAATACTGAAGAAACTCAGTAAGTCGAGATTCCGTGCCCCTCCAAACCAACCATATATCATCCAGGTAACGTCTCCATATGTCCATATCTGTAAGAAAAATATTCCTTATAGAGTTGTAGATCATCTCATTCTCTACATAGGCCATGAAAAGGTCGGCATATATGGGGGCAAAAGATGCCCCCATAGCCGTACCTTTAATCTGCCAAAAACATATGTCTTTATAATAAAAGACGTTACAAGTAAGGACATACCTGGCCATATCTACCAAAAAGGAGTTAAAAGTGGAACTATACAGTTTGGAATATTCAAGCCAATATGCTAAAGCCTTGAGTCCTGCCTGATGTGGAATATTGGTATAAAGTGCACTCACATCAAGCGTGCACAAAAACCAGTCTGCTTCCAATTGTGTATCCGATACAATCTGCAAAAAATTGGTGGTATCTTTAAGCCTGGAACGAATGGATGTTAGCAAAGGTTTCAGATATTTATAGAGTGTACCATCTTATGCAGGTTTTGTATAAGTACTATTGCTCTTAACTTCTACATGCAAACATGTAGGCTCAATGTACATTATTCTACTTTAACATAATTTAGTCTATATTTCCCTTGCTACATTTACTCTACAGACTGCAGCTTACACTTTATACATTAGTTGATCTGTTGTGCATTTTCACTTTACCTGATGGTTCACATCTTGGTTGAAAATGTCCCATTCTATATCACACGAAGCTCCCAGTTAGGACATGCATAATAATACTATTAGAGAGTTCTACCTGTGCAAAATATGGCCAGTGGCTCCCAAAACAATTTAAATATGGGATAAGATACTGACTACTTCAAGTTGTCCAACAGCAATCAGGAGTTACAGTAATCAAGCTTACTGAAGGCCAAAACATTGCAGGCTTGGCTGACCTTAGAAACTATGAACATACAAATCTATTCACAGAATGGTTGCAACTTGGCTTTGTGTCTTGCCAAAAGCATAAACTCTTTTGGATTTCAGCTTATAGACAGTACAGTTCCAGCTCATAAAAGTATGCAGTTTACTTATGAAACTGTTTCCTATACCACATAACTGGGTAACAAGTTACTGCTTCAAATGCTAGTTCATTAAAGAGATTTTCTTTACTGCAATAGCCTGTTAACAAATAAATGTAATCTCACTATGCAAAATTTTCTTGATAAATCTAAACATGATTTTTTACAGCATTAAATATATGTATGTGTGTGTGTAGGTGTGTGTGCATGATACAATATGCATATACTAACTAGAGCACTGGAAAAAAACAGAATACTTTACTGAGAATTTCACATAGTAAATAAATAAATCACATATAAATAATGAAAATTCGGACACCATGGCATGTAAATAAATAGGATCTAGTTCATAAGATCAGCAATGTAAAATAATATTTCATATTGCCAAAACCCCACAAACAAGACAATGTTTTTGCAGAGGAGCATGTTCCCCTGCACCCTCACAACCCCTGCTAATTATATATACCAGCTCTAAGATGACAATACATTGGGGAAAAGGCGCATTCCCTGATCCCCACTATACCGCAATCTTAGCCATACAATTCGATGTTTTAAAATGTCGATCATATGGGTTTTGACACTTTAAATTGTCGATCTTCTGAACTAGTCGGTAATAAATAAACATGGTGCACCACCTGACTAATTAGAAAAATTGTTTTCTAACTTTTCTTTACATGTTGGAAAAACGTGCAAGTACAACTAAAACAATGTAGATGAGAAGCAACCACAGTTCTACTAACGCTGAGTCATAAATTTGACAAAGTGAAAATTTTCCATTTGCACTGGAATGTGAGCTGGTCCGCAAGGCAATATTTTACTAAGGGATCCAAAAAGGTGGGAATCAGGAAGTAAAAGAGGCAAGTGACAAGATGAAGATGGAAAAAAAAACTCACCAACAGCTAAAAAAACACAAACCTCTAGTCTTAGCTTAGGGAATGTCGCAGAGATTATGACAGTAGCCTCTCTGCATATAATATGAGGAGTTTTAAGGGAGGTCATAGAGTTGCACAGTTTGTATACAGTCTTTGTGGCCACCAATGTCAGATAAAAAATATCTGTTGGATAATGACCAAATATTCAGAAGCAAGATCAGAATCTTAAGTCAAGAGGCTAGTAACGAGGCCTCTCTCTTAAATGAAAGTAAGGAACCCAAGTGACATACTCTATAGTTTTCTGCAGGATCTTCTCAAAAGCTAAATCATTTTACATTTATCAGGGCTCAGCCAAGTAAGAACAGAAGCAAAGAACAAAGCTGTATACAAAAAGTACAGTTCTGTACCTACAATAAATGTAGCTGTTCGAGTGTTCACACTGCTGCAGTCATCACACTTGGGTTATCCTGCCGTCAGGTGGTCCCGCAGTCGGCCAGAGTTCCAAAGTCTTGGTCCGGCGTCGGTTGCTGTCGCTTCTTCCCTGACATCAGTGCGCCAGGGGTATATAAGATGCATCCGACGCCATTTTCTTCAGTTTTTCTTGCCCCAGATGTCAGGTGCCCCCAAGTAGGTAGGCAATACATATTGCTAATAACAAGTATACATATAAAATAAAAACAATACCTTCAGTTACAAGCAAATACACCACAAAGGTTGTATAGGATAGAAAGGTATAGATGAGGCCAGCTAGTTCAGAGGGGATGGAGGGAGGGTAACCTGGACTGCAGCAGTGTGAACACTCGAACATCTACATTTATGGTACGTACAAAACTGTACTACGTTCATCGTGTTACACTGCTGCAGTCATCACACTTGGGTAGAATCCCAAAGCTAAGGTTGGGTGGCTGGTCTATAAAAAGAGTTAGGATTGGCTATGAGGCCCTGCAGAACTGCAGTGGAAAATCCTGCTCTGGATTTAGGGTAAAGAGGCAGGTGGTAATGCTTGGTAAAGGTGTACACTGAACTCCAAGTTGCAGCCTCCAAAATTTCCTTGGTTGGTACTCCTCTGACAAAGGCTGTTGAAGTGGCTGTAGCCCTGGTGGAATGTGGCCTAATGCTATTTGGGACTGATTTTCCACGCTGTGTGTAGCAGTAACGAATACAGTGTCCTATCCATTTGGATATAGTCTGCTTTGAGATAGCCTTGCCCTGTGATCCTGCAGCATATGCTACAAACAGTTGCTCAGTTTTCCTGATAGCTTTTGTTTTGTCCAAGTAGAAGCGTAGTTGCCTGTGTATGTCCAAAGAATGCAGAAGTTTCTCCCCTTTATTTTGGGGGTTTGGATAAAAAGTTGGCAAATGGATGGTTTGGTTAAGAGCCACACTAGATATCACCTTTGGCATAAAGGTAGAGTTTGTCCTTAAAGAAACCCTGTCCCGATGAAAAATTATAAAAGGTCCCACTGCCATTAATGCCTGTAGCTCTGAGACTCTTCGTGCTAAAGTTACTGCCAGGAGCAGAGCTGTTTTCCATAATAAAAATTTTAGATCGGCTGTATTGGCTGGCTGAAAAGGTGCCAGGGTCAGTTTTTCCAAAACAAAATTGAGGTCCCAAGTTGGTGTTGGTGCTCTCCGGGGTGGTCTTATGTTTTTAGCCCCTCTGAGGTACTGCTTTAGCAAGGGATGAGAGAATAAAGGAGGATCCGTGTTGTAATGTGCTGAAATGGCAGAGGCGTGGATCTTAATTGATGAGAAGGATAGGCCTCTGTCCAGCATCTCAGTTAAGTATTGTAAAATCTGAGGAATGTTTGGAACAAGAGGGTCAAGGCTTTGAGCCTGGTTCCAGGGGCAGAATCTCTTCCATTTTTCTGAGTAAGCTTTCCTGGTGCTAAGCCTCCTGGCCTTCAAAATGACATCCATAACCGCTTTAGAGAGAGGTGTTGCCTGTTTGACTAATGAATCTTCCATGCAGCCAGGTTTAGGGTTTTGAGCTGACCGTGCAGGATCTGATTGTTTTGTTGAGTCAGAAGGTGTGGAATTTGAAGCAAAATCCATGGTGGGCCTTGAGCTAGGTTCCTTAAGATAGGGTACCAGTGCTGGTGTGGCCAGTCTGGAGCAATCAGGATCATCTGTGGTTTCTCTTGTCTAGCTTTTAGGAGTACCTTTGAAAGGAGAGGCAGAGGTGGGAAGGCATAAACTTTTAGGTTTTTCCAGCTGAACAAAAGAGCATCCACTTTCCATGCTTGTTTGTGTTAAGTCCTTGTGCAGAATTTTTGTAGTTGGCAATTCAGTGGGGAGGCAAAAAGATCTATGCCTGGGCATCCCCATTTTTGCATTACCATGCTGAAGATTTGTGGATTCAATTTCCATTCATGAGGGTCCATGATATTTCTGCTTAGATTGTCTGCCAGAGTATTTTTCTTTCCTGGCAGGAATTGTGCTTGCAGGTGAACTTGGTACGTTAGAGCTGTGTTCCACAAGGTCATGGCTTGCCTGCATAGGGGGTAAGAATGAGTGCCCCCTTGCTTGTTTATGTACCACATTACTGTGGTGTTGTCTGTCTTTAATAATAATTGTCCTGGATGCAGAAGGTAAATGAAAGCTGTTAGGGCATTTTGTTAACAGCCAACATCTCTTTTTGATTGATGTGTAGATGCATCTGGTCTGTGGTCCACTTGCCCTGAATGCACTTTCCTGCCATGTGTGCTCCCCAGGCGTAATCCGAAGCATCTGTTGTTAGAGTCTGCCTGGCTGTGGGTAGGGTGAAAGGCTGACCCTTGTTTAGGTGACATGCCTGTGCCCACCATCGAAACTCATGTTGTAGGCAGGGAATCATTGGTATTACTGCTTCTAAACTGTGAGAGTGTTGAGTCCAAACACTTTTTAGGTATCATTGTATTTTCCTCATACGCAGTCTGGCATATGGTGGTAGTAGTATGCAGGATGCCATGAATCCCAGGGCCTGCAGAATTTTTCTTGCAGGGAGATGGGACATTTTTGCCAGTATTTGAAAATATTGAGTTAGTTGAACTTGTTTGTCTGGCGTGAGGTAAGTCATCTGGGCCGTTGTATTTAAGCTGGCACCCAGGAATATAATCTGTTGTGCGGGCACTAGTTTTGACTTCTTTTCATTTACTGTGTACCCTAGAGAAGTTAGCAACTTTTTTACAAACGCCAGATGCTGTAGAAGAATGTCCTTTGTCTCTGCTTGAATGAGGCAGTCATCCAGGTATGGATATATTTGAATTCCTTTTTGTCTGCAAAAAAGTAATTACTGGTACCAGACACTTTGTGAAGACCCTGGGCACAGTAGATAAGCCAAAGGGCAGTGCAGAGAATTGGTAGTGCATTGTACCAGCTTTGAATCTGAGGTATCTTATGCAATTTTGTTTGATAAGGACATGCAGGTATGCCTCTTTGAGGTCCAGAGTAACAAGCCAAGCATTCTTGCCCAGCATGGGTAGAAGCTGCTGTAATGTCAACATTCTGAATTTCGGAATATCCAGGTAAGTATTTAGAATTGAAAGGTCTAGTATGGGCCTCCAGGCCTTGTCCTTTCTGGGGACCAGGAAGAGTCTTGAGTAAAATCCTTGTCCTTGTTCCTGCTGTGGTACTTTTTGAATAGCTCTCATGTCCATGAGAGCTGAAATTCATTTTTGTGCCTCTGCCCATTGATTTTGTGGCAGGTCTGGCATTCTTTTTAGCCTTGGTAAAGTATGAAAGTGGAACCTGTAACCTTGAGACACAATATTCAGAACCCATTTGTCTTGGGTGTTGTTTGCCAGTTTTGAGAAAGAAGTGCTAGTTTTTCCCCCCCAAGGTGACTTCCAAAAAGGAAGTGCTTGGTGTACGAAGGGGAAAGTCACTGTGACTGTTTCCTGTAAGGTTGAGACTTGTCCTCACCTCCTTTTGGGGTTGAGGTGCCCTACTGTCGTTGTCTGTTTGAGCCTTGGGGTTGAGATCTGCCTCTTGGGCGTCTGTATCAGCCTCTCTGTGGCCTGACTCTGGAAAGGACCAATTTTTTGTAGGCCAATTTGTGCTAAATTGAGGTGGCTGTACCTGTAAGAAATCCTTGACTGTTTGCATAGATTTAGCTTTATCCTCCATTTTCTTTAACACCTCTTATGCCTTAACACCAAACAAGGTATCATGCTGTAAAGGAGCATCCAATAATTTTGCCTTAACATGATCAGGTAAACTCTGTTCTTTTAACCAAGCATGCCTTCGAATTACTGAACCTGTAACTGCGGCTCTACAAGAGACCTCTAGAGAATCAAAACCACATTGCAGAGTATGTTTTCCCACCTGTTCAACTGCATACAATAAATCCTGCATTTCTTTACAATCAGGAGCTTCTGAGCTTGCAAGCATTTTCTGTTTTAACTGAGCCATTAACTATTGTTAGTACTTAAGCATGTGAAACTGGCAATTTAAAGCGCTTACTGCTAAAGTTGCAGAAGTGTATACTTTCTTCCCACATCTATCCAAAGCTCTGGAATCTCTGTCAGAGGGTACTGGATTTTTTGCAATGGAAGCCTTAACCCCTTTTGGACCCTGGGAAACAGTTTCTGGATCAGCAGAAGGGTTTTTATAAAGAAACTTGTGAGAGTCAGGGACTCTGTTGTACCCATCTGGCTTGGCTGGTGCAGGGGGCAAGGAATCGGGAGATAAGCTGGATTCAGAGAACACATCATCCACAATATCTAGCACAGGCGGAATAGCCAGGGGCCTCTGCTGAGGCAGTAAAAGGAAATCTCTGTGCCTTTTCTTAGATTCTGAGTAATCCTGACTTTCCCAATGGAAATGCTCCCTCACGGTATGTAAAGTTT
Organism: Protopterus annectens; assembly: GCF_019279795.1. NCBI lineage: Eukaryota > Metazoa > Chordata > Ceratodontiformes > Protopteridae > Protopterus > Protopterus annectens. The sequence continues at coordinate 443,625,910 of NC_056729.1, read as the reverse complement.
CCCCAAAAGAATAATCCTCAGGAGGAGAGGCTGAAGGGATAGATTCTTCAGCATCAGAGTCCTCATAGGGGAGTAGAGAGTACCCCTGGTCTGAAGAGGAATCAGAGGAAATGGAAACCTGATCAGAGGAATCATAGTCTGTATCCTGCCTAGGACTTTTCTCAGGAGGGGGATGGGAACCCCTGATTAGAGTAATGAGGTCTTCGGCCATTTTAAGCATCTGTTTCTTAGGCATGGAGGTTTGTCCAGGAGAATGCTGTACGTGTTTCTTTGTCTTTAGTGGTACTTTTGTCTTGGCTGTTGTTTTAATGGTAAGTTGTGAAGGTCTGAAAATACCCTCAGAAGCCGGCTCCGGACCCATCTGAGGGATTAGTTTCCGTAGGCCAATACCTTGAGTTTCCAGAGGCCTAGTTGTCTCCATGTGGGAGTCGGAGGTGGCTTATGGCTCTGAGGTAGCGGGTGTCAGGGGCTGCGAAAGCCCCTCACTGAGAACCGGCGACTGGCCTAGAAGAGGTTTCATCATCGGTTTTGAACCTCGGATATCTGTCTTTATCCTTGTCCTTGCGTTTTTTCAGTATTGCAGTCGTCGGTTGATCCGACGGCATAGTATAATTGAACCTTCGGCCAAAGTAGTGCAAAGCAAAATCAAAACGTCTTTTTATAGTACGTTTGTTAAATCTAGCACAAAACCGACAACTAGTGACGTCGTGATCAGGGCCTAGGCATGGAATACAGTAAGAGTGGAAGCCCTTATGAGGTATTTGCTTCCCACAAGAAATACAATTATTAACTTTTTCTGACATCGGTCTGCGGCCAGAAAAAAGTTTTCCCAACGGGGTACTTAGCTTTATTGAAGACTTCAGATCTGAAATTCAACTTCGAAAATCTCAAGAGTCGGCCGACCGGCACTTGCGAACTGCTTCTGCTTCGGGCACCGTGCCGCTAGAAAGACTGAAGAAAATGGCGTCGGATGCATCTTATATACCCCTGGCGCACTGACGTCAGGGAAGAAGCGACAGCAACCGACACTGGACCAAGACTTTGGAACTCTGGCCGACTGCGGGACCGCCTGACGGCAGGATAACCCAAGTGTGATGACTGCAGCAGTGTAACACGATGAACATCTGTCTTTGAGAAGTAGAGGTCAGGGAACTAGACCCCAAAATATTAGTAGATCTACTGCCTATCAGGGGGACGGTTGGAAGGCCCTGATTTAAGTACAAATGGCATAACAGTACTGCACCTCCACCCCTTCTCCCATTCTCTCTCTTACAGAGCTAAATAAATGATGGAAGTTGCTCAGTCAGTCAGCCACATAAATGTCAAGGAAACAAGGATGGTGACAGTCAGGCATCAATACCGAACTGTTAATTTAACCTGAAGAGATCTTCCACCCACAGAACTGTAGCTAGGTCAACTGATGCTCTGAGCATTTCCCAAAGTGGTGCCTCTCCCATGATTTGACAAAAAAGGAGGTCCTCCCCAAAGAAAAGGGGCAAAAACTAGTCCAAGGATTACTTTCGATAGCTCAATGTTACATTTACTAAGACGCAAACATGCACGCAAATACACACACTTCCCAAATACGAGATCATGGTACAATGAGGATTGTAAATTTGCCCCTTTTCATACCACACTATGATCTCAGAGCTAGTTTGCATAAGTCGCAGGAGAAGTGGGGAGTTCAGAGAGGCTACCCCCACACAAAAATATATATATATATTTTTTCAGTTTATTTTCTATGTTTGGGCAGCTGACTTTCAAACAATTTGATGCTTTTTTTTTTTTGTTTTTGATATATTATATACATCAACACAAACATGTATACTGTAATAACTGAAAAAAAAAACAAGCAAAAAGACAGAGGAAGCCAGATACAAGAATGCCTTACAACAATGGTCAGGCAAAGGAGGTCTGGGTGAGAATATATGAGAAGTATGAGAATTTTTTAAAACTATGGATAGACAGTAAAAGAATGCCAGTGGACAGCAGGAATAAGGATTTTTTTCAAAGTTTCTTTGTGGTGAAGTCATTTGGCAGTGACTTAAACACCTTATCATTTTAGAGATCTTCTATACCTTTGACAAGCAATAAAAACAGATGATCCCACGTTTTGAGCATGTTAGCTCTGAAAGTATGGAGAAGCCAATCAAGCTGACTCTGGGGTGCAGAAAAATGAAGCTATGATGGCAGCCTAGTAATCCAAGCCCAGTTAGTGAGTCTGAGAGATGGGGGAGGCAGCTGGGGCGGAGGACGAGACTGATCATCCAAGTGCTAATCTTTGAAAAAGGCCCTTGCAACAGGCATTGATTTCTGTCAATCACTATCCTTGCTTTCTGGAGAATTACGTGGCTGACTATCTGAACAACTTCAACTAACTTTGTTTACAATATTCATCTCAAACTTTCCAGTAGATACTGGAATATGAATTAGCAAGTCTGCTGACACAAACATTACGACAGTTGCGAGTTTAGTAAAAGATTAAGCCAAGTTGCAGACATTCAAGGATGCCTTATACTTGGGGTCATTGAGAAAGCAAATGGACTTTAATCCAATGAAAGTAAAAGTACTGCACTTTGGTAGAAACAATCTCTGCTGCCCATACACCATAAACATTATACTTGAAAGTGAAGAGAAGGTTAAGGATTTGGGTATAATTGTACTTACAGGATTTTTAAAATCAGGATAATGTTCAGGTGACAACTAAAAAGTGCTATATAATTAGAGTACTGCACTTTGGTAGAAACAATCTCTGCTGCCCATACACCATAAACATTATACTTGAAAGTGAAGAGAAGGTTAAGGATTTGGGTATAATTGTACTTACAGGATTTTTAAAATCAGGATAATGTTCAGGTGACAACTAAAAAGTGCTATATAATTAGAGTACTGCACTTTGGTAGAAACAATCTCTGCTGCCCATACACCATAAACATTATACTTGAAAGTGAAGAGAAGGTTAAGGATTTGGGTATAATTGTACTTACAGGATTTTTAAATCAGGATAATGTTCAGGTGACAACTAAAAAGTGGTATATAATTAGAAAGGATATCTTAAGAAGTATAACTAGTAGGAAAGAAACTGGTCTACTACCTATCTACAGGCTGTACTAAAGCCTTTCTACCTATCTACAGGGTGTACTAAGGCCTTAACACCTATATATAGGCTGCACTGAGGCCGTACTACCTATCTACAGGCTGTACTAAGGTCTTACTACCTCTCTACAGGCTGTACTAAAGCCTTACTACCTATCAACAGGCTGTACTAAAGCCTTACTAGCTATCTACAGGCTGTACTAAGGCCTAACATTTGAATATGGTGCAGTTGCCTCTGTATATAATCACTCTAACTGCTACAAGCTGGAAAGTATATCAAAATACTTTACAAACAAATCACTACACTTAAGCATCTGTGTCATGACTACAGGCTAAAACAGTTGTCCTTGCATTCAGTTATATACAGAGTGTTAAGAGGAGATTTAATTATGAGCTATAAATATGTGAATGATTACTCCATGGCAGCAACACTAGGAAATTAATTTAGGGCTCATGTTAAGGGGACAGAAGCAACTGTTTATTTGTGAACTATCCTCCTTAAAACAGTACTACAGGGACAGGAACATTTTGTGAACAACTGGTAAACTAGGGAATAGTTTGTTATTAGATATTAAAAAAGCTGGAAATCTATAGACATTTAAGGGTGCACTGGACCAACTGTTTGACAGTGGTATACATTTACTCTTCTCAAACTCTTGTAAAGCCTCTTAGGAAGCTCACAGTTTGAATTTATAACACTGATCAGGCCTGCACCGTCAATTCCAATTGGAAGAGTGTGTGTGGTACATCAAAGAGCAAATCAGCAAGATGCAAACTTGGACTGCCAAGCAATGTGCGCGTTGCTGTGATGTTTGTGCAAAATCACAAGTACACCACTGGATCTGCTTTACAGACTGTTTCAGAGGCACACATATCAGCCAAGGTAACATGGATGAAAGACAAAAGTTAATAGCAAAAAACTTCTAACCTCACATAATGATGATTTCATTCCCCAGGTTTCATCTACCTCTGCATCTGGAAATGGTCAGATGGTGGTAAAGATCAGTCTAGTGGGGAGCTTGGCAGGCCTAGGGCAATGGAGGCAAAATAGTACAACAAATAAATAAATAAACAAATACTTTTAGCTACATTACAAAAATAAAAGAAGGAGAACAGAACAGGACATGACCTTAGTTTGCACACTACTTAGAGGAGAAACAAAATTCTTCAACATAGTCCTCTTTACATGTAAAGTTAAAAAAAAAACCTTACTAAGGCTCCAAGGATTTCCAAGGCTGCAACTCAAAATAATTAAGCATGGCTTAAGGGATGGTGACAAAAACAGTGCCTTTCAAAAGAAATAATCTAATGTCAGTCTAGGGTGCAAACTCAGATGGAGTCATGGTGAACCACACACAATGGGTAAAGCAAACAAAAAAAAACTATTGCCAAAAAAAAAAACAAAGAAAATATATTATTCAAAATATCAACATGGAGTTACAGCAGCTGAGCTCCTTTAAGTACAGTAACCCTGAAAATCAAACAAAAAAACATTGAGTCTACAGTGCAAAATCAATCCACGCCAACACCCACCCTCATAGGGTACACCTCCTGCCACCAGGAAGACGAAACAGGTCACATTCAATATCAAAAGCCTAAACATTAAAAAGGAATTAACAGCACAAGGCAAGTAACGGAAATTCTGTCCAACAATCATAAGAAAGTAAAATTATCAGTAAGCCTTACTTTCAATGCCTTACATTATTGAAGGCTCTGTGATTCCCTTTTTGAGAAATAAATTAATATAAAGTAGCAAAGGTCATTATAATTGTCATTCAATGTCTAACAGAAGTGTTATTACCTTATATAGTCATGGGCAATGCCTTCACCTTAGGAAAACATAACATGTTTAGTGTTGCAATGTCAATGGTCTTCACAGATGGTTTAATTCCTAGAGATTATGGACCCTACCACATTTATAGTACAGGCTCACACTACACCACGAGTCAAATGAAATAAATAGGACAGAACATATAAAAGCCCTAAACATCTGACATAAGAGTGATCAAAGACTGCACCCAAATTCCCTCTCTTCCACCTTCACTTAGATCCACTAGCTATGGATCTCTCTTCATGCTCTTGTGCTACTTCCTCACAACCTATAACCTAACTTTATCTCTCTCCTACTACTATCCCCCCTTGTTTCCTTACCTCCATCCTATATTATCTTCTAAAACCACACCTTTATCCCTAGATGATAATCTATTTCTGTACCTATGTATACATGTACTGTCAGCTGATATTTATGTACATGCTGCATTGTCTTCCTACTTTGTTAAAAACTTTTATTGTTTAAAACTTGTTGTATTTGCCAAGTGAGTTTTATCAAATGTACGTATTGTATAAATCATTGTGGAGCTTTTCTCCCCGGGCTTCCAACCAAAATGGGTACTTTTTGGCCCAGTGGACCTTCCCAGTAAACAAATGCAAATAAATAATAAGAAGATAAGTGGGACATTGGTGATTTACATCAAAGGAAAGGAAAAACTAGAGGCACAGACATCAAAAGCAGAAACTACGAGCAATTCTAATAACTCTGTCCTTCCTGTGCCATGAATAAAACATTACAGAAAGGATGAAAAGGAAGAATACAAAACAGGCTAAATTATTTAAGATATAGACAACCATGGACTCAATCTTCCTCATCTGCCAAAAAAAAAGTTAGGTAAAGGGTGTTTCACAATAGAAGTTAAAGCAAATAAACTTCTTGAGGATGTTACCGAGAATGCCCCCTGAAATGAAGTGGAGTTCAGTGAATTCCATGTCAGCCAGGGAACTAAATCCATCCTGAACATGAAATTCCTGCACAGCCATATCCAGTTACAGAGCATGTGATGGCAGAATGCAAATGTTCATATCCTCCCTGCACAATGGGCAAGACTTTATTCTACTTTGCTACTTCAAATTCCAAACCACTGATGTTGAAGAAAAGTACAGCTGTGTAAAGCCTTTCCATAGCAGTAGATGTCCTTCTCTTCACTGTTGCAGCATTCTTTACAATAAGGATCCCCTGCCAATGGCAGTGCAGCACCTGGCCAGTATACCAAAGTATTTATGTTGTAATGGGTATGCCATATGTCAAATATATACTCCCTGCACACGGCCTAGGGCACAAAGGTGACATCCGGATGTATCATCTTCAGAATTGAAAAGCCCCAGTAGGAATGACAGTCCAAGGATACTAGCAGGTAATAAGCACATCCAGAAGGAAAAAGGACAGGGGAGGAGGGAGCGAATACTGCAACAGTGAAGAGAAGGACATCTACGTTTATGTTAAGATTTTACACATCTGTACTATGCCCTTCCAAATCACTGTTGCAGCACTCTTTACAACAGGGAGAGTACAATAGCTCAAGATGAAGACTAGAGAAGGAAGAGCGAATAGAGCTCTCTAGGAAGCCATGGAGAATGGCCCTAGCAAAACCAGCTCAGGCCCTAGAAATCACATCTAACTTATAGTGCTTATGTACAGAAGTCCATGTAGCTGCGTCATGAATATAATTAGTATCCAAACCCTTGAAAAAAGCAGCAGAAGAAGCCACAGCTCTAGTAGAATGAGCCTAACAGAAGAAGGAAGGCTCTTCCCATGAAATGAATAGCAAAAGGAAATGGCTTTAGATATCCAAGAAGAAATAGTTTGCTTGAAAAAGTACAGTTTTGTACCTACCATAAATGTAGATGTCCGATAGGTATGCATCTGCAGTCCTTACATATGGGTTGTCCTGCCTCAGGCAGCCCTTCGGTCGGCCGGATTCCAAAGTCTGGGTCCGGCGTCGGCTGAAGTCACCCTTTCCCCGACGTCAGAGCGTCTGGGGTATATAAGCATCAGCCGACACCATCTTCCTCAGTTTTTCTTGCCCCAGATGCCAGGTGCCCTCTAAGGAAGGCTAAATTTGGAGAGATGCAAAAAATTCCAAACATGCACAGTAATATAAAAACAAATACACCATAATAGATAACCCCAGCTAGCTAAAAAGAGGGATTAGTACCCAAGAAATACCACAGAGGGGTAGGAGGGAGGGAAAACCTGACTGCAGATGCATACCTATCGGACATCTACATTTATGGTAGGTACAAAACTGTACTATGTCCTTCAAGGATGCATCTGCAGTCCTTACATATGGGTAAAATACCATAGCCAAGCTGGGGGTGGTAGGACCTAAGACAAGGATGGTGTAGCTAAAATGCCCTGCAGGACTGCCGTAGCAAAGCCTGCTCTGGATATGGAATATAAAGGTAGGTTGTAATGCCTGGAAAATGTATGCACAGAGCTCCATGTAGCAGCTTCTAAAATGCCCTTCGTAGCCACTCCTCTTAAGAAGGCTGTGAGGTGGATGTAGCTCTGGTGGAATGAGGTCTAATGTTAACTGGCACAGTTTTTCCATGGAAGGAATAACAGAATCGAATGCAATTTCCTATCCATTTTGAAATTGTCTGTTTGGAAATTGCTTTCCCCTTGTACACCAGCAGCATATGCTACAAAGAGTTGGTCAGTTTTTCTGTAAGTCTTAGTTCTGTCCAAGTAGTAACGCAACTGTCTGTGAATGTCCCGGGTATGCAAAAGTTTCTCTCCTTTGTTTTGTGGCTTTGGGAGGAAGGTAGGCAGGTGAATAGCTTGGTTCAGTGAAACCCTGGATACCACCTTTGGCATGAATGAAGGATTGGTTCTCAATGAGACTCTGTCCTGATGGAAAATAAGGAATGGTTGTACTGCCATGAGGGCCTGTAGCTCAGATACTCTTCTTGCTGAGGTTATGGCCAGAAGGAAGGCGGTCTTTCAAGACAGGAACTGTAGTTCTGAAGATGCTGCTGGTTCAAAAGGAGGTAGAGTTAACTTTTCCAACATGAAGTTAAGGTCCCATGCAGGCACTGGTGGTTTCCTTGGAGGGTTGATGTTTTTAATTCCTCTTAGAAACTGCCTTAGCAGAGGATGAGAAAATACCGGTGGATCAGTATTGTACTGTGCTGAAATTGCTGAAGCATGAATTTTTATGGAAGAGTAAGAAAGGCCATTACGGAGCATTTCTGCTACGTATTCCAGGATTTGTGCAATGCTCATCACTGTCGGATCTTGGCCCTTTGTGGTGTTCCAAGTGTGAAATCTTTTCCATTTTGCTGAATATGCCTTTCTTGTGGAAGGTCGCCGAGCTTCCATGATGATATCCTTTACTCTCTTGGATAGTTTATCCTGGCGAGGAGTCAAGGTATTTTCCAGGCTGTCAACTGCAATGTTTTTAGGCTGGGGTGCAGAGTTTTGTAGTTGTGCTGTGTCAGAAGAAGTGGCCATTGAGGTAGAGGCCACGGTTTCGTGTGTGACATGCTCCTCAACAGTGGGTACCAGTGATGTCTTGGCCAGTCCGGAGCTATCAGAATCACCTTTGGCTGCTCTGTCCTGATCTTCAGAAGGACCTTGGTCATTAATGGAAGAGGAGGGAATGCATATACTGTTAGAGTATTCCAGCTGAGAGAGAGAGCGTCCACTTTCCATGCTTGTGGGTGGTATGTCCTTGTGCAGAATTTCTTCAGTTGATGGTTGTGGTGAGAGGCAAAAAGATCTATGTCTGGCCTTCCCCATAATTGGGTTATCTGAAGGAAGATGTCTGGATGCAGCATCCATTCGTGCAGATCCATGGTATTTCTGCTTAGGCTGTCCGCCAGTACATTGTCTTTTCCTGGCACAAACTGGGATTTCAGTTCTATATTGAGTTTTAGGGAAAGTTCCCAAAGATTCATCGCCAGCCTGCAGAGAGGGTAAGAATGGGTACCCCCTTGCTTGTTTATGTACCACATAACTGTGGTATTGTCTGTCCTTATTAGCAAGTGGCCTTGATGCAGGAAGGGTTTGAAGGTCTCGATTGAGTGTATCACTGCCAGCATTTCCTTTTGGTTTATGTGCAGGTGCAATTCATTTTGTGACCATAGACCTTGAATGCATCTGCCCTCCATATGTGCTCCCCATCCATGGTCTGAGGCATCTGTTGTAATTGTTTGGCTGATAATTGGTTTGCTGAAGGGCAGACCCATGTTTGACTGGCTTGCATGAACCCACCACAGAAATTCCTTTTGAAGGCATGGGATGAGTGGGATCAAAACCTCTAGGCTGTGACTGTGCTGAGACCATAGACTCCTTAGGTACCACTGTAGTTCTCATATGCAGCCTTGCTTGTGGGATCAGAAGAATGCAAGATGCCATGAAACCCAGGGCCTGCAGGATTTTCCTTGCAGAGAGCTGGGTTTGTTTTGTCAGATTCCTGAAGTAATTCGGTGGTAGTTCTTGTTTTTCTTCTGTGAGATAAGCCATTTGGGTGGTTGTATCTAGTATTGCACCCAGAAACGTTATTCTTTGGGATGGAACAAGTCTTGATTTGTGAATGTTGACTGTGTATCCCAAGGCCTGAAGTAGGCAGATGGCATAATTCAAGTGTTTTACCAAAGTTTGTTGGCTGTCCGCTTGTATTAGGCAGTCGTCCAGGTATGGGTATATTTGAATCCCCTGAAGTCTGCAGTGTGCAATTACTGATGCCAGGCATTTCGTGAATACTCTGGGCGCAGTAGATAAGCCAAAGGGCAATGCTGAGAATTGATAATGCTCTGAACCTGCAAGAAATCTGAGGTGTCTTCTGCAACTTTGTCTGATAGGGACATGCAGGTATGCCTCCTTGAGGTCTAGAGATACCAGCCAGGACCCCTTGCCCAGCATGGGAAGGAGTTGCTGTAAGGTCAGCATTTTGAATTTTGGCACAATGAGATAAGTATTCAGTGCGGACAAGTCCAGAATAGGCCTCCATTGTTTTTCTTTTCTTGGAACAAGGAATAGTCTGGAATAAAAACCTTGGCCTTGTTCTGTGAGAGGAACCTTTTCTATACCTTTCATCTGCAGTAGGTTGGAAATTTGTTTGAAAGCCTCTGCCCTTTGATTCGGAGGCAGGTTTGGCATGCCTTTTCTTTTTGGTAATGTATGAAAATGGAATCTGTAACCTTTGTCTATTATTTGCAATGTCCATTTGTCCCTTGTAATACTGTGCCAGTTTTTTGAGAATAAAGATAGCTTTCCGCCCAAAGGTGCTTCCAATTGAGCCCTGGTTGTCGGGGTCAAGGTAAAGTCATTGAGTTTGTCCTTGTGCAGCTGTTGTAGGTCCTGCACTACCTCTCTGATTAGGAGGCTGCCATTGACGTCCTCTGTAGGAGCCTCGAGCTTGCCCATTACCTCTGGCACGCCTGTTCTTGCCTCTTTGAAATCTGTCTGTGTCCGGAAAGGACCAATTCTTAGAAGGCCAATTTCTGCTGAATCTTGGTGGTTGGACCTGAAGAAAATCTTTGACTGTACAGATTTAGCCTTTTCCTCAAATTTCTTTAAGACCTCCTGAGCTGTGGAACCAAATGACGTTTGCTTTTCCAGTGGGGCATCCAGAAGCTTTGCTTTAACATGATCTGGCAGAGATTGTTCCTTCAGCCAAGCATGCCTACGTATGACTGCACCAGTCATTGCTGACCTACATGAAGCTTCCAATGCATCATAACCACACTGCAAGAAATGGTTGCTAACCTGCTGGGAGTTGTGTACCAGATCCTGAAGTGCCTTATGATCTAGGGGTTCAGGTGAGGACAGTTTTTTATGCAATTCATCTAACAAATACTCTTGGTACTGTATCATATGAAATTGACAATTCAATGCCTTCATAGAAAGAGTTGAAGAAGTATACACTTTTTTACCCCATCTCTTTAAAGCCCTGGACTCCCTTTCAGAAGGAAGTGGATTTTTTGTAGTGGTGGTAGCAACCCCTTTAGGGCCCTGGGAAATTGTTTCTGGGTCAGCAGAGTGGCCCTTGTAAAGAAAATGATGTGATTCCAGGACCCTGTAGTACCTATCGGGCTTGACAGGAGCCGGCGGAAGGGAGTCATGGGAAATGCTAGACTCAGAGTACACATCATCAATGACATTCAAAACAGGAGGAATAGCCAAAGGTCTATGCTGAGGTAAATGCAAGAAAGTCCTTAATCTCTTCCTGGAATCAGAGAATTCCTGGCCCTGCCATTTAAAATGATCTCTCATGGAGTGAAGGGTCTCCCCAAAGGACAACTCCTCAGGAGGGGAGGCCGAGGGAATAGATTCCTCTGCATCAGAGTCCTCGTAGGCCGGAAAGGCCTCCTCCTGGTAGTCTGATAGTGCAGAGTCATCAGAGGCCTCATCAGAAGACTGGGGGTCTGTGTGCTCAATCCTGGGCCTTTTTTCTAGAGGAGGATGAGTGCCCCTGTCCGGATGTGGCTGAGAGCCCCTAATTAAGGAAATAAGGTCCTCAGCTAAAGTTAAGATCTGTGAACCGGTGGAGGATCCCTGAAGAGGAGCCTTGGGAGGCAGAGATTTTGGCTGTTTAGCAGCTTTAGCCCGTGTGAATGCCTTTATGGACATGGATGCAGGAGGCCTGGCTGCTCCACGTGCTGGCGTAGTTTTATCGAGAGAAATGGTGTTGGATGTTTCCGGAGCACCGGTTTCAGAAGGGAATTCTATAACCGACTCAGAGGAGGCCTCCAGGGCCGAGGTTGTCGGTTGTGCGGTATCGACTGTCGGAAGTACCAAGGACTCTGTTTCAGCCGAAACCGAGACACTCGCGGTAGGCCTAGGCGTGGTTTCGGCCGAAACCACGGACCGCGTGTGTCGGTCCTTGTCCTTCCGTTTTTTGGGTAAGTGAGAAGTCGGAGTCTGACGGCATCTTGTAACAATAACTAGCCCCAAAAAATTCCTCTGCAAACTCCGCCCGACGCCTAAGAGTGCGTCGATTGAAGGAAGCACAGGCTGTACAAGCAGAGACGTCGTGGTCTGGGCCTAGGCAGGGGAGGCAGTAAAAATGGAAATCCTTATGAGGTATTTGTTTCCCACAAGTTAAGCAATTATTAACTTTAAGCGTTTGATCTGACATCGGCTGAGGCAAGAAAGAGTCCCCAACGGGGTACTTAGCTTTTGAAGTCTTCGGTAGCTGAAGATACAGAAGCTGGCCGACCGGCAATTGCGAACTGCTTCTGCTTCGGGCACCACACGGCAAGAAAGACTGAGGAAGATGGCGTCGGTTGATGCTTTTATACCCCAGACGCTCTGACGTCGGGGAAAGGGTGACTTCAGCCGACGCCGGACCCAGACTTTGGAATCCGGCCGACCGAAGGGCTGCCTGAGGCAGGACAACCCATATGTAAGGACTGCAGATGCATCCTTGAAGGACATCAGCCAAACCTAAAGACCTAGGATGAAAAGAAACAAAATGCTGTTCAGATTTACAAAAAGTTTTAGTCTTATCTAAATAAAATCTGAGCTGTCTATGCAAATCCAAGGTGTGCAAAACCTTCTCACTAGCATACTGTGGAGAAGGGAAAAAAGTGGGCAAATAAATAGACTGTTTATTTAATGAGACAACTCATTAACCACCTTGGGCATAAAAGAAGGATTAGTACATAGGGAAACACTGTCCATATGAAAAAAAAACTAAAAAAGGAGGAACAGCCATAAAAGCTTGCAGCTCAGACACCCATCTGGCAGAAGTAAAGGCCAAAAGAAGAACAGTCTTCCAAGAACAATGTTATAAGCAAGCTGAAGCAGCAGGTTCAAAAAGAGCCTGAGCCCGTTTTTCTAAAACAAAATGAAGGTCCCTGGAAGGAGGAACATGCTTCATGGGAGGCCTAATGTGAAGGACACCTTTAAGAAACTGTTTGGTCTCAAATCTAGAGGCTAAAGGGGGAGTCAAAGGCAGACAAGCAGAGACAGCTGATAGGTGGACCCTAACAAGAGAATATGCCATCGCAGCATTGACCAATTCACACAATAAGAGAATACCAAAGGAACATCCACAGTAAGTGGATCCAGGTTATGAGAAAGACACCAAACAGAAAATCTCTTCCATTTGGGCAAGTAAGATTTCCTAGTACGCGCCTCACTGAGAACCGGAGATCCGGCGGCAGGCCTAAGCGTGGTCTCGGTATCCGTTTTGGGCCTCGGATGCCTATTTTTATCTTTGCATTTTTTCATTAAGCCTGGTGTCAGAATATCCGACGACATGCTGTAGTTAAATTTTTTGCCAAAATAATGAAGGGTGAACTCTGCCCGGCATTTTATAGTGCGTTTATTGAACCTAGCACAAAAACGGCAGCCCGAGACGTCGCGGTCTGGGCCTAGGCAAGGAATACAGTACGAGTGAAAATCCTTATGCGGTATTTGCTTCCCACAAGAAATGCAATTATTAACTTTGTCTGACATCGGTCTGAGGCAAGAAAAGTTTCCCCAACGGGGTACTTAGCTTTAAAGAAGACTTCGGCTGAAATCCTTTTCGGAAATCTCAGGAGCTGGCCGACCGGCACTTGCGAACTGCTTCTGCTTCGGGCACCGCGCGGCAAGAAAGACTGAAGAAAATGGCGTCGGCTGCCTCTTTTATACCCCTGCCTCTCTGACGTCAGGGAAGAAGCGACGACAACCGACGCCGGACCAAGACTTTGGAATTCGGCCGAACGAGGACCCACCTGACGGCAGGATAACCCAAGTGTAATGACTGCAGCAGTATGGCACGATGAACATCATCCACAGTAAGTGGATCCAGGTTATGAGAAAGACACCAAACAGAAAATCTCTTCCATTTGGACAAGTAAGATTTCCTAGTAGTGGGCATCCTGGCCTCCTGCAGGACCCAAAGCACATCCTCAGAAAAAAGGTGTCTGGAGGAGATCAAAACCCTATCACCCACAATGTCAGCTGATGAGTGTACAGGTGGGGATGGATGAGAGACCCCTTGTCTTGTGCGAGTAGGTCCACCCTGTGAGGTAAATTGTGATGACTGCACCTGGCTAGATGCAGAAGAGGAAATCAATGCTGTCTGGGCCAAAAAGGGAGTCACCAACAGGATTTTGGGAGCATCCTGTTCTATCTTGAACAGGACTTTTGGAATGAGAGAAAGGGGAAGGAAGGCATAAAGAAACATCCACTTCCAAGAAAAAGAAAGGGCATCCACCTTCCAGGCTGGAGGGCATGGGATTCTGGCACAAAATACAGGAAGTTGTTTGTTCAGAGGGAAGGAAAATAGATCTACTTAAGGAGTACTCCACTGGTGGACAATGTCCAAAAACTCATCCCTGTGATGCATCATCTTATGCGATTGTATTATGGACCTGCTCAGAGAATCTGCCATTATGTTCTGATCCAAGGGAATGTAAATGGCCTAAAGTGTTACCTGATACTGGATAGCTAGATCCCAAACCTGAAGGGCTAATCCACAAAGGAGATAAGACCTTGTCCCCCCTTACTTGTTGATGTATCCCATCACTCTGGTATTGTCTGCGAGAATCTTGAGGTTCTCTGGAAGGAAGAGAGAATGAAATGCCTGAAGAGCCAGAAGAAGAGCTCTCACCTCTTTGACACTGGTGTGGTCTTTCTTTTGTCGAAGAGACCAAAGGCTCTGCACTTTCAAAAGACTGAAGGAGGCCGCCATCCCATATCTGAAGCATCTGTGAAGAGTTCCTGAGAGGGGATTAGAGGTTGAAAAGGAAGCTCTGGGTTGACGGCAAATTATAAATCCACCAGTGATGTTCCAGCTTGAGGCATGGAAGAAGAGGAACTAGAAAATCTAAAGGATGAGAGTGCTGAAGCCAAACTAACTTTAGAAACCACTGGAACTTTCTCATGTGTAGCTTGGCTAGAGGAAGCACAGGAATGGAGGAAGCCATGAAACCCAGAGCCCTCAGAAACTCCCTGGCTGTAAATGAAGACAGAGGAAGAAGGGACTGAAAGAAAGCAATCAGAGCTAAAGCCTTGGGAGGAGGAAGGGATGCCAGCATTGGAACAGTCTGGAGCCTGCATCCCAGAAAAAAACATGATCCTGAAGAGGAGTCAGGAATGACTTTTGGAAATTTACAGTAAACACCAGGCTTTTCAGGAGAGAAATAGTAAAGTGTGGATGCTGAAGTAAAATCTCTGAAGTGGAGGCCTGAATAAGCAGGTCATCAAGGTAAGGAAAGACCAGTATCCCTTTAACCTGCAGAAAACAAGCACAGGAGCGAGGCATATGGTGAAGACCCCTGCAGCAGTAGAGAAGCCAAAGGGCAAAGCAGAGGACTGAAAATGCCACAAAGTAACAGAGAAGTGTAAAAACTTCATGAAAAGGGGATGAATAGGAATGTGTAGATATGCATCCTTCATATACAGGGAAACTAGAAAAGCCTGAGGAAGCAGTAGTGGAAACAAGGTTTGAAGGAACAGCATCTGAAAGGAAGGGACCTTCCTTCAAAAAGGTGTTCAGCTGAGAAAGATCCACAATGGGTCTCCAGGTGCCCTCTTTCGTGGAGACCAAGAACATTCTGGAGTAAACTCCCTTCGCCCTATTAGGAGTTGGAAGTTATTGAATTGTTCCTTGAGCCAACAAGCCCTGAAGCACCTCTGGAAAAAAAGGGAATTGCTCTGAGGAGCTGAAGAATGCCCAAAAGGGGGGGGGTTCCAAACTATGTAACAGCCCTGGCAAACAGAGGAAAGAACCCAGGAGTCTTGGGTGATCTTTAACCAAACAGGAAAGGACAAGTTAAGGTGTAGAGAAAGAGGAAAGTTACTGAAGAACAGGACAAGGACAGTCAAGACAGCATCTGGTTTGTCAGGAAAAGGAGGCATCTGAGTAGGAGGAGTTTGGGTAGCCTTAACGGTGGGGGGGGGCTTCTACCATCCTTTTTACCTTTGGTGGGAGGGCAAGACTGTCTATGGACAAAGGCAGGCTTGTTAGGGTAATTCTTCTGAAACTTGGGAACAGGTGAAACAAAAATATGCTTCAAATCCTGTAAGGCCTTACCCTTTTTTGTGGTGACAAACAACTCTGCAGCAGCAGCACCAAACAAATGCTTATTATCCACAGGAGCATCCATCAGCTTAACTTTGATATCACCAGGCAAATGCTGAAGTCTGAGCTAGGAATACCTCCTCAAAAGAGATCCACAAGCAGGAGCCCTAGATGAAGCATCAGCTGCATCATAGCTGCATTTAATGGAATGGTGAGCTACTTGGTTGGAAGGTCTTAGCAAGGCAAGGGCAGAGACCTTCCCCTCAGAATCGGGAAGATCTGAAATAGCCTGACAGGACTGACAGATAACAGCCAAAACATATCTGGTCATACATGTCTGAAAGTTCACAGTTCTAAAGGCTAAAGTAGCAGAAGTAAACGCCTTCTTACCTAGCCTCTCCATGGTTTTGCTGCCCTTATCAGAAGGAAGTAACTTAGTACAAGGCAACAATATGGAAGGCTTATCAGAAGCAACTGATACCACAGAAGGGGCAGCAGAGGGACACTTATAAAGAAATGTGCAGTCACCAGGCACTCTGTAAAACCTGTAATTTTTTCTGGAAGCAAGAGTCTGAGAAGCCGTGGAAAAAGCATCCGGCAAGGCAGCAAGAATAGAAGGAACAGCAGAGGGCCTAGGAGGCTCCATCTGCAGAAGCTTATAGTGCCTCTTCTGAGCATCAGACACCTGAGCACAGTCACACTTAAAAAACTCCATCATTCTGGAAATAATGTCACCAAACAAAATCTCTTCAAAAAGAGAGTCAGGACTGATAGACTCTTCGTCATCAGAATCAAAGTCCAGGGTAGAGGGAATCTGACATGAATAAGTTAGAGACTCTTCATCAGAATCTGCATCATCATCAGAGGAATCTTGCTCCCTAGGCCTCTTAAGATGGGTTAGAAGAGCAAGGAGGAAGGAGGAATAGGAACAGAAACCTCCTATGGAGGCTTTACAGCCATAAGGGCATTGAACAGGCCTTGACTGAAATTTTGCCATTCATTCTGAGGATCCTTAGGAGCAGGCAAAATGTGTTTAGTTTTCTATTTCGTTTTAAGTGGGGAATCAGCATTAAACAATTTAGAAGACTCTGACCCCTGACAAAACTCTATTATTGTAGTCGTAACCTCTTCCTTAGCTAATATCCAAGGAACACCCCTACACCCTTCGGTAATTATCAGCCGTGGCCCCCTGTGCATCCAAAGCAGACATCTGCAAAACCTCCATGGGCGTGTGTGGAGTCAGAGCCATACAGGCCTCCAAAGTGGTCATGACAGAGGAATCACTGAAGGAAACTGGACAATCCTCCTGGCTTTCACCAGCTTCAGGAGACAGAGACTTTCGGTGGAGAAGGTACAGCCGAAGAATCAGACAGAGCTTTCTTGGTCTTCTTCTTCACAGAGGCTAACCCTCAGGCAGGGAAGATCATTCCATAGTGTCTTTAGCCAACAGTTTAAGTCGTTGGGGTTTCTAAGTAAATACCTAGGAAAGAAAGCAGACTATGCAATGTCTTAGGGAAGAAAGCTTGACAAATCTCATAAGACATATGGTCGTGAGAAGCACCTAAACAAAATCAATAGTTCTCATGAATCTTTAAAGGGAATCTGTCTCCCGGCACTGGCATTTCCTCTTTCTGGATGACATGAAACCAACAACCAGAACAAGGCAAAACAAGATAAGAAAATAAAAAACCCAATGTGGAACTTATCTGAAAGCGGTCTGGTAACCAGCAGACGAACAAGCATTCAGACAGACAATCGAAGATGGTGTTCAGAATGGAGGCAAAGAAGTTCTGAGGATGATACATCTGGACGTCATCTTTATGCCCTACTCCATGAGCAGGGAGCATACGTGTGATGCAAGGTTTACCAATTACAAGCTGAAGGCTTTGGTATACTGGCCAAATGTCAGGCACCTCTTGGCAGGGGATCCCTTTTGTAAAGAATAGTGCAACAGTGATATGGAAGGACATTAATGGCAACCAGAAGAGAAAAGACATGTCTGCTGTTCTAGGTGAAAACAATGAAAAAGTTGCTAGTCTTAGCCAAGATCAAAACCCAACTCACTGAAAAGAAAAGGTCCTTGAGATCCAGGTTTCTGCCCCCCCAAACAAAAAATACAATCTCTCCAAGACTGAAGAAAGCACACGATAATGAAAGGGGTAAGTTTAAATGGTACAATCTTCCCTACTCTGACCTTATTAAATGAACTCAGTCCTACTGAGCTTGAAATATTACCCTTCTTCCCAAGTTTACCTCACCTCCCCACTGTACTTATGGGATTAATGCAATCCCAGTACTCTGTACAAAGTGGCCAACTATATGTGTCCCATGCAATACAAGACCCAGCATCACAGCATGCATACAAGATGGACACTGGCATCAGAACATGTATACAAGACAGACACTAGCATCGGAATATGTATACAAGAGAAACACTGGGATTAGAAGAGGCACAGGTACCCCAGAATGAAATGGAAGCTAAGATTTGATGCGATTCCCACAAACAAGGAAAACAAAAACATCTTCTACAAATGGAAGGCTACTTATACCACTGGCATCTAGAAAGCAGGTTCAGGAATACTATTCTCCTCCAATGCCACGGACCTACATCCTCTACCCCGGGGCATCAAGACATTTGAAGCTAATGGCAATTTAAACTGGAGTGACCAGAACTGGAAGCATTAATACTTTACCAATGAGGAAAGAAAATGTCAGCAAAGTTTGATGATATATAGATATGGCAGTGGGAGTCCTGTATGCCTAATAAGAATATCTACCAAACAGTAAAATCCAAGACTAGGAAGATGGTCCAGATAGAAAGTTGCGAATTAAGAAGACGGTCTGTTAAAAGTCTTGTTCCTCCTGGATCAGGTCCAAGAACCATGCTCTTCCTGCTCTAGGATGCAGTGGAAGAATAAAACCAAAAGTCTAATCTCAAAAAGTAAATTACACAGAATCCAGAATCTGGCTGGTTTAATGGAACACAGTACATTTTTTTTTAATATCCTTTGTTGACCAGGTAAGTTCCACTAGGTTACTGCTGTCTTTTCAGGGGAGACCCGAGGTGGTATTTATACTACTATTACTGCAATTATGACTACTACTACTACTACTACTAGAGGAAATTTGGCAAGGGCATCGGTGAACTTCCCCTACTTTTTTGTATAGGTACTGTAGGATCTTTTACATCCACCTGAGCTTCCACTAACTCAAGCAGATGGGACCTCGGTTTAAAGTCTCATCTCCAAGCTGACTCACATTGGTAGCATATTTAAGTACAACTGTACATTCTTTTTATTAGACTTGTTGCTCCTACTACAATTGGAATGGTCTGGGTATCTTTCCCTCACATTGCCCTAGTTTTTACTTTTAAATCCTGGTATTTTAGGATTTTGCCTCTCTCTGTACTAACAGCGTAGTAACTTCAGTCAATGCTACCTTAGGCTTCTTTTCCTGGACTCCTACATCTGATTTTCCTGCATCTATTTTTGAATTGTTGGTAGTGGGTGATCCCATGTCATATAAACTTCAACAGTTTGATATGTCGTGCAAAACCCTGTCTGCCTGCCTACTGATGGTTCACAGTAAGTGCAACATACAAGACAATGTCTAATCAAAATCACTGACTAGTGCATTTTTGCATGAATCAGAGAGTTCTAGTAGATGGGTTATAGCTAATTAGTCAATGAATTTCACTTACTTGGTTTACATTTTAGGCACGAGGTTGTCATCTGTATCTTTCTTGAATTAATAATGCCAGCTACTAATAGAACCTACAAGGATATCCTCCACAGTAGCTGCTTCACACGCTGAAAACTCAGTTTGCTCTATCAAATAGAGAAAACTATAAAGCAATTAAGACAAGAAGTATCACTATTAAAAGAATATAGAAAAAGGAACAGATCATCAGAAATACTTAGAAAGATAGATATGGTAAAAGCAACACATATCAAAAAAAAGATCAGGATTTATCATACACTATTGCCAATATCAGCACAAGCGAAAAAACTTAGCAGATATAGAGATAAATTCAAAGAAAAGTACAAAATAAGCAAATCATTGATGACACAAAAAGGTTTACAGAGAAATGAGAAACAAGGCAAAAGGAATAGAAACACCATCAAAAAAGAAAGAAACAGTCACATTTTGGAGAAATATTTATGAAGACAGAGTTGATTAGAACAACAATGCTAAACTGATAGAATAATTAAAAGAAACAGTAAGAAGTTGTAATATAAAGGATATGAAATGGGATGAAGTAACAGCCAGAGAAATTGAGACAAAATAAAGAAAATCTCCCAAATGGAAAATTCCAGGCCCAGATGCAGTATCTTCCTTCTGGTTAAAGGTATCCGCATCTTTGCGCAAAGATTTTAGCCCTTAGTTAAAAAAAAGATTTAGCCCGACTAATAATTACTTACATGCACATTTCAGATACAACTTGGTTAACGACAGGAAAAATGATACTCCTCCTTAAGAGTGAGCATACAAACCATCCTAAAAACTACAGACCAAAAAGTACAGCTGTGTACACTTACCATAAATTAAGATGTTCGAGTGTACTCACTGTTGCAGTAATTATATTTGGGTAATCTGCTGGCAGGTTGCCCTCAGTCGGCCTGAATTCCAAAGTCTTGGGTCCTGCGTCGGGTTGCTGTCTTCTCTTCCATGACGTCAGGTCGTCAGGGGTATAAAACATGCAGACAATGCCATTTTCTTTAGTTTTTCTTTCCCCTGATGTCAGGTGCCCCCCAAAAGGTAGCAAATTCATATATATATATATATATATATATATATATATATATATATATATATATATATATATATATATATATATATATATATATATATATATGTATATATATATACATATACACACATGCATCAATATAAACTTTACCTTCATCTACAAGCAAATGCACCACATAGGTTGTAGAAGATAGAGAAGGAAAGATAAATTTCAGAATGACAGGGGGATGGCGAGAGGGTAACCTGGACTGCAACAGTGAAGACACTCGACATCTACATTTATGGTAAGTGCACACAACTGTACTATGTTCTTCGTGTTTCACTGTTGCAGTTATTACATTTGGGTAGAATCCCAAAGCTATGGTTGGGAGGCTGGATCTAAACCACATTAGGTGTGGCTATAAGGCCTTGCAGCACTGCAATGGCGAAGCCTGCTCTGGACTTAGAGTAAAGAGGCAAATGGTAATGCTTTGTAAAGGTGTGAACAGAACTCCAGGTAGCAGCCTCTAAAATGTCTTTGATTGGTACTCCTCTGAGAAAGGCTGCTGAAGTAGCTGCAGCTCTGGTGGATGCGACCTAATGCCCTTGGGCACAGGTTTACCATGGTGTAAGTAACAGAAATGGATGCAGTGGCTTATCCACTTTGAAATTGTCTGCTTTGAAATTGCCTTTCCTTCTGATCCTGCAGCATATGACACTAGTAAGTGCTCAGTTTTTCTTAGAGCTTTAGTCCTGCTCAAGCAGAATCTTAGCTGTCTGTGTACATCCAAGGAATGCAGAATTCTCGCCTCCTTGTTCTGCGGATTTGGACAGAAAATTGGCAGATGAATTGTTTGGTTAAGGGCCACACTGGAAACCACCTTAGGCATAAAAGTAGGATTTGTCCTCAGAGACACTGTGTCTGGGTAAAATATGATAAAAGGCTCTACAGCCATGAGGGCCTGTAGCTCTGAAACTCTTCTTGCTGAAGTAATTGCTAGCAGCAGAGCTGTTTTCCATGATAAGAACTTTAGATCAGCGGTAGCAGCTGGTTCAAATGGAGGCAGGATGAGCCTTTCCAACACATAATTGAGGTCCCATGCAGGTAATGGTGATCTTCTAGGAGGCCTTAAATTTTTGGCTCCTCTAAGATACTGCTTTAGTAAAGGATGAGAAAAGACTGGTGGCTCTGTATTGTAATGAGCCAAAATGGCAGAGGCATGGATTTTGATTGATGAGAAAGACAGGCCTTTGTCAAGCATCTCAGTTAAGTATTGTAATATCTGAGGAATATTTGGTTCTGCTGTATCAGTTCCTTGTGCTCGATTCCAAGCACAGAATCTCTTCCATTTGTCAGTATAAGATTTTCTAGTACTAGGCTTTCTGGCTTCCAAAATGACATCCATCACAGCTCTACTGAGAGGTGTTGTTTGTACGACTGCATGATTAGCCATGCTGCCAGGTTCAGAGTCTGTAGTTGATTGTGCAAGATCTGATTGTTTTGCTGGGACAGTAGTTGTGGTCTTTGAGGCAAGGTCCAAGCTGGGTATTGAGACAAGTTCCTTAGGAATGGGTACCAGTACTGGTGGGGCCAGTTCAGGGCAATTAATATCATCTTTGGCTTCTCTTGTCTGACTTTTAGGAGGACCTTGAGTAGAAGAGGCAGAGGAGGAAAGGTGTAAACAAATAGGTTTTTCCAACTGAAAGATAGCCTGTCCACTTTCCATACTTGTCTGTGATAAGTCCTTGTGCAGAATGTTTTCAACTGATAATTTTGAGGAGAAGCAAATAGATCTATGTTTGGGCTCCTCCATGTCTCTGTTATCATGCTGAAGACTTGTGGATTTAGTTTCCACTTGTGAGGATCCATAAGGTTTCTGCTTAAATCGTCTGCCAGAGTGTTTTGTTTTCCTGGCAGGAATTGAGCTTGAAGATGTATTTGGTAGGTCAAAGCTGTGTCCCACAGTGCCATGGCTAATCTGCAAAGGGGGTACGAGTGTGTGCCCCCTTGCTTATTTATATACCACATGACTGTTGTGTTGTCCGTCTTTATCAGTAGTTATCCTGGATGAAGTAAGTCCTTAAAGGCTGTTAGGGCATTTTGAACAGCTAACATCTCTTTCTGCTTGATATGCAAATGCATTTGTTTTGGTGCCTATAAGCCCTGAATGCATCTTCCTGCCATGTGGGCCCCCCCCAGGCATAATCTGATGCATCTGTTGTTAAGGTCTGGCTGGCAGGGGGTAGAGTGAAGGGCAGTCACGTTTTGGTAACATGCCTTTGCCCACCGTAGAAACTCCTGTTGCAAGCAGGGAATGAGAGGAATCATTGTTTCCAGACTGTCTGAATGCTGACTCCATAAACTTTTTATGTACCATTGAAGTTTCCTCATATGCAGTCTTGCATATGGAATTAGTAGGATGCAGGATGCCATGAAGCCCACAGCCTGCATAATTTGTCTTGCAGAAGACTGAGTTTTTGTTGCCATTAGTTTGAAGTAAATAGTCAGTTGCCTTTGCTTGTCTGATGTGAGGTAAGCCATCTGGGCAGCTGTATCTAAGCTTGTACCCAGGAATGTTATCTTTTGAGAGGGTACCAGTTATGATTTCTTTTCATTTATTGTATACCCTAGGCATGTTAGAAGCCTTCTCACAAACGCCAGGTGTCGAAGAAGAGTGTCCTTGTTCTCTGCTTGAATGAGACAGTCATCCAAGTAAGGATATATTTGTATACTTCTTTGTCTGCAAAATGCAATTACTGGTGCCAGGCACTTTGTAAAGATCCTGGACGCAGTAGATAAGCCAAAGGGCAGTGCAGAGAATTGGTAATGCATTAAGCCAGCCTTGAATCTGCAGTATCTTCTGCATGACTGTCTTATTGGGACATGCAGGTATGCCTCCTTTAGGTCTAAAGTCACCAGCCAAGCATTCTTGCCCAGCATGGGCAGAAGCTGCTCAAAGTCAGCATTTTGAATTTTGGAATGTCCAGGTATGTGTTCAAAATCAATAAATTCAGTATTGGCCGCCAGGCCTTGTCCTTTCTGGGTACCAAGAATAGTCTTGAGTAAAAACCTTGTCCTTTTTCCTGTTCTGGTACTGTCTGAATGGCCCCCATACCCATGGGGGATGTAACCTGTTTCTGTGCCTCTGCCCACTGATTTTTTGGCAAATCTGGCCAACCATTTGCCATTGGCAGTGCATGGAAACGGAATCAGTATCCGTGTGATACGATGTTTAGTACCCACTTGTCCTGGGTTATTAATTGCCCATTTTGAGCAAAAAGTGCTAATTTCCCCCTATGGGTGCTGCCAAAAGATAAGTGCTTGGTGTAGGCAGAGGGAAGTCATTGGGATTGCTTTCTGTAGGTTTGTGCTTTATCTCCTCCTGATTTGGAGGTCGAAGCGCCCCATTGCTTTGACCTGTGCCTGGTATCTGGAACCCTTAGGCCATCTGGATTTGCCCCTTTGAGCTCTGTCTGACACAGGAAAGGACCACTTTTTTGTAGGCCAGTGTCTACTGAATCTTGGTGGCTGCACTTGTAAGAAGTCTTTAACAGTTTGCATAGACTTAGCTTTGTCTTCCATTTTCTTTAGAACCTCTTCTGCCTTAATACCAAACAGAGAATCATGCTGTAAAGGTGCATCTAGCAATTTAGCTTTAACATGATCAGGCAAATTTTGTTCCTTTAACCAGGCATGCCTCCTAATCACAGATCCAGTAACTGCGGCCCTGCAGGAGGCCTCAAAACCACATTGCAAAGTATGCTTTCCAATTTGTTCAGCCGCATGCAATAATTCCTGCAATTCTTTATTTTCTGCACATTCTGAAACCAACATCATTTTCTGTTTCAGCAATTCCATAACATGTTGTTGGTACTTAATCATATGAAAGTGACAGTTTAAGGCCCTGGATTGCCAAGGTTGCAGATGTATAAACCTTTTTTCCCCCATCTGTCAAGTGCCCTTGAATCTCTGTCAGAGGGTGTAGGATTTTTTGCTGTTGAGGTCTTAACTCCCTTTGGACCCTGTGAAATTGTTTCCGGATCAGCAGCAGGGTTTCTAAATAAAAATGTATGTGAGTCAGGTACCCTGTAATATCTGTCAGGCTTACTGGGAGTTGGAGGTAAGGAGTTAGGGATCAAGCATGACTCCGAAAACACATCATCCACAATGTCTAAAACAGGGGGGATGGCTAAAGGCTTGTGCTGAGGTTGAAGAAGGAAACCTCTGAGCCTCTTTTTTGATTCCAAGAAATCTTGACTCTCCAAGTGGAAATGCTCCCTCAAAGTATGCAAGGTTTCTCCAAATGAATAATCCTCAGGAGGAGATGCAGATGGAATAGACTCCTCAGCATCGGAATCCTCATAGGGAGGTATAGAGAATTCCTGATCAGAAGAAGAATCAAAAGAAATAGAAACCTGATCTGAAGATTCATAATCAGTGTCTTGCCTAGGCCTCTTATCTGGAGGGGGATGGGTACCCCTGATCAAGATAATAAGGTCTTCAGCCATTTTGATCATCTGTTTTTAGGCATAGAGGCCTATGCACATGGCTCATGCATCGGTTTTTTAGTTTTAGAAGTTGCTTTTGTCTTTGGTTTTGCAGCTGTCGTCGGTTTGATATACACATGTTGAGGTCTGTATACACCCTCAGAAGCCGGTGCCTGCTCAGCAGCTCCAGACCCATCCGAGGGAGATACATCCGTTGGTCCAATACCTTGAGTATCTTGCGGCATGCCGGACTCCACATGGGTGTCGGTAGAGGCCTGCGACATGAAGATAGCGGGTATCAGGGGCTGTGAAAGCGCCTCATGGAGTACCGGCAAACTGGCGACTGGCTTAGGAGAAGCTTCGTCTTCAGTTTTGGATCTCAACTGCCTTTCTCTGTCCTTTTCTTTGCATTTTTTATGTACTCTGGTAGTCGTATTGCTATCAGACAACATTTCTGGATAGTTAAATCTGTTTCCAAAATACTTTGATGCAAAAATATACCGACGCTTAATAGTGCGTTGGTTATATCTAGCACAAAACCAACAGCCAGGCATGTTGTGATCAGGGCCTAGGCAAGGAATACAGTATAAATGGAAATCCTTATGAGGTATTTGCGTCCCACAAGTAATACAATTATTAACTTTTTCTGACAACGGTAAAAAGCAAGAAAAAAGTTTCCCCAATGGGGTACTTCGCTTTAGTGAAGACTTCGGTTCTGAAACTCAGACTCAAATTTTTCAGTAGTCGGCCGACTGGCACTTGCGAAAATGCTTCTGCTTCGGTCACCGCGTAGCAAGAAAAACTAAAGAAAATGGCATCGGCTGCATGTTTTATACCCCTGACGACCTGACGTCATGGAAGAAAAGACAGCAACTGACGCAAGACTCAAGACTTTGGAATTCAGGCCGACTGAGGGCAACCTGCCAGCAGATTACCCAAATGTAATGACTGCAACAGTGAAACACAAAGAACATCTTGCCTTCTGACAATATACAAATTATATTCTAGAAATTTTGCAAAGTTTATAGTCAATTAGAAAAAAAAAATCAATTATGACAATAATACAAAAAAGTGTAACAAAAGAAAGTCATACAGGGCAAAGGATTATTTTTGCTAAATAAAGCCATAACAAAGAATTACATAAAGGAGAAGAATCTAAGAATGACATGGAAGATTACAAAAAGACATTTGACGTTTTCCCATATTCATAGAAAAAGGAATGCTTACAGATTTACAAGATGTATCCTACATTGATTCAATCATGGGGTAGTGGCAAAACATTTTTCAGTGGAATCATGATAAAGGGCAAATTATTATCCCAGGGATAAAAATTCAAAGGGGGATATACCACGGTGACTCTCTCTCACAGCTGCCTTAACCAAGATTGTTTAAAAAATTCTCATCTACTTTTTGTGTATAACCAACTGTACAGTTCATCAGATGAGGAGTTGGAAATACAATTGCAAATGGCTAAAACTATTTCAGATGATATAAAAATGACATTTGGTTTTGATAAATGTCTAAAAGCAACACTGAAAACAGAAAAGTTGCAGCACCAAGAAAATATCAATCTGGGAGAGGAATGGGATATAAAGGAACTTAAGCAAGAGAGTGTATAAGTGTTTGGGAATACATTAAGTATTCTCAATAAAACATTAACAAATTAGAATAAAACTCAGTAAGGAACACTACAGAAGACTAAAACTAATATTAAAAACTGCCTTGACGTCTAGCAAAAGGTCTAGGCTATAAATTAATTTGCTCTTCCTGCTCTAACTTACAGTTCTGAGGTGACTGACGTCCCCAAAAACTATTGGATAAACTGGACAAGAAAATAAGAAAAATGCTCCATGATAATTAAATGATATATAAAAATCAATGTATACCAAGATTACATATTCCTCACTTTGAAGGACACAAGGATCTCCTCAAATTTGGTTACACGTATAGATCAGCAGTCACAGGACTGCATATTTATCTGCTGACCTCACATGAGGAGAAGACTAAGATGGCATTTTTGTTTACCTTATGATGAAGTTTATGTCACCTGGGATCATTCATTACCAACAGCTCAAAAAATATTTGAAAGAAAAATAAATACACTAGTCCATGAAAAAAGGCAAAAGTAGCATTGAACATTGAAATTGCTAGACCCAGTAATTACAGTGCTTTACTTACAGAGAGAGACACCAAGTCATAAAATACCAGGATTTGCAGGCAGAAATGAGAGTAATGTGCAGGTAAGATACACAGACAGTTTCTGTAGTAGTAGCAGCAATGGGTCTAATTAAAAAGAATTTACAACCGTACTTGGATATACTACCAGTTCATAAAACCAGATAAGATTTACAGGAGGAGCCAATTCTGGACACATTGTAGGTGCTGAGAACAATACACTCTTGACTAACATCATAGACTGAAACAATACCAATTTCGTGAACTCTAATCATACCCTGACTTAAGAATGGGGTCCATTCCAGTAATGACATTAGAAATCCAAAGGACTTAGAGTAATTAAACCAAAGGATACCATCATCTTTAACGCTCTGGAAACGGACCTTTTGGCCCAATGCTACATAAAGGCAAAAGGCTGTACATCTCTGTACTTTCCATTTGCTTATTTTAATCAAATAGTCCCACTAAACCTTAGCTCTTTTCTCATGGTGAGTTGGTGTGGTACAGCAAATTCAAACTTAGGACAGATGTCCCTGGCTACAGCTATGACTGAAAGCATGATGACATGAATGTACAGCAGCTAGGACATCCACATATGGAAGGTGTGAGTTTGGTTTTATGAAGGTTAACAAATATTTGTATGCATCCAAAAATAAAAAACAGAATAGCAGTTCCCAAGTCAGCAATTCAGACAAGTTCCTAGTTAAGAGTCAGGCTTCCCAGGATCCTGTCATGCATTTGAATTTATGAGAGGGCTTTAGCTAACATATTTCCTTACCATTTTAGCTTCTGTACAATCTATTGTGTTGTCTATTTCTGCACAGCAGAGTCATGCAATACAACCTATCCATGCTTCTTTATCATACGATAGACATACAGTCTTGCTATCTACTTTATAATGAAAGCAAACAGTTGCCTGTATTGTCTAAACATGATTTGGTGACAGTGTGAGGCTTATGGCACAAAAAGATAAAAAAAACTTTGTTATAATGTAATGTGTAAAAGGATAAAACTATGACTCTAATGATTCACTAAACCTAAGGGAAACAATAACACTGCCCCTGGAATGGTAAACTGACCCTGCAATATCAACAGCTTTTTTTTTTTTTTTTTCATCCTGCCTGTAATGGTCAAACTACTTTTGTCAGAATAACACGCTTTGTGCGTCCAGGCTTTAGTCTTTGAGACCAGGTGGGGCAGAACTAGTTTAATGTTGCTTAAGGTCATTTCCAGCAATAGTTCAGATGTTCTACCCTCGTGCACTTTTCTGCCATCTTCAGTCCCTTAGATGTAAAGTGTCCTGCACATCCTGCAGTCTTCTAAATACAAGAACAACATGTTGTAACATTAGCCTACAGATAGCCTACTGTAAACACTGCAACCTTGTTAAAGGTTGGCATATACTTAGGATACTTCGTGTCTAAAACTAAAGCCTTTTTGTCTGTTTAAAATGTCTCAAAAAAAAAAAAAAAAAAGCAGTCTAACAATTTCTTTGGCTAAATAGAAAAAAACAAAAACTAAAAACAAACTTGACTGATATGATTAGTCCTTTACCCTGTGGTTTAGTAAGGGGTAAAGATGATGTCATTTTCCTGTGCCAAGGTTTACTTGATCAGTGAAGACTTAGACCATGTGCTTTGGTAAGGGGTAAAAATGATGTCATTTTCCTTTGTCAAGGTTTACTTGATCAGTGAAGCACCTTCACTGACTGCACTTCAGATGATGCTGTTTGACACTAAATGTCGCTGTCCCTCAGTACATCTGGGACCACATTTCTCAACACAGATTATACAGCATTTAGATGCACAGCACACATAATGAGTATTATATAAAAAGTATTTTTCTCCTTCTGCAGAGCGGATACATTGGATAAGTCTCACTCACTTACCAGATTAATATACTGTGGAAAATTTACTAAACTGAGCAATATTTTCACAACAAAGGCAAAAGTGTTACTTTTCCACTCCATACCAAAAGGAAAAAAAAGAAGCTACTGGTAGTACCACAGTCATCATAAAATGCTTGACAAACAAAAACAAACTTCAGTCACAGTCATCACAGCCTTATAAGTAGCCTCTACATATGTTGAAGTACTACGGCCTAGATTCTACAACATGCTAAATAAACGAATGTGACACTATCAAGTCATCTAACTTTCAGGAACCAAACAGCATTTACTGATATGCTTTTTGTACCTTCTTAAAACCAAAATGATCAGAATATCATGCATTCAATGCAACTATGATACACAAGACTCCCATCTATACTCTATTAGGGAAATTTGACTAGACGACCTTTCAAAATGTTGTGAAGGCCTGCAAAATATGGATGGAGGAACCCAAAAGCTATACTGTTAGTGTATCAACAGAAAGATGTTTTTAAAGTAGAAATATCTACTTTCTGATGCACACTGATTTATTAGGATTCTGGGCATTATTTGAATGGGAGCAATAAATGTAATACTTTAATGCACTCCGCTCTCTGTAGACAACGCATACGTTTCTTTTAGGTAGCATGTAAAAACGTGCCATCCAACATGCAAGCAATACCAGTTTTCTTAAGAAATAGCTCAGTTGCTATGTGCTAATCAGTGACTTACAGTATTTATGGAATTTCTGATCTTACCTAGTGTAGCATGACAAATTTTAAAGCACATAAAGCGTGTGTCTGTTAACTGTAGACGTCCACTGTAATTTTTACTTTTATTTGTGATTTTCTGTTATGTTCAAGTGTGTGTAATGTCTATGTACATCTATATATATATATATATATATATATATATATATATAGATATATAGATATATAAATATATATATATATATGTTGAGATATATGTATATATACACATTTTATATATATATATATATATATATATATATATATATATATATATATATATATATATACACACACACACACACTTATATATATATATATATATATATATATATATATATATATATATAGGAGGAGAAAGAGAAAATGAGCAAAAGACAGAGAGGAAATCATAACTGGATGCATGTTCTGTAATTAATTTTCATATAACATTTGCTGGAATTTTTCTCCCTGCCCAGTCATACTATCCTAATTATCAAAAGCAAATACCCAAACACTTCCTGTCTGTACTATCTACATACAGGATTTCTGGGTTCTTCTACTCTGTGGATGCACTGTCTGCTACTTATATTTTGTGGCTGTTTTGTTGCTGCCAGGTCTACACAAATTTAGGTAACATTTAAGTTGATTATGTATCTGATGGTGGCTCAGCTGAATGCAAATTGTGGCCTAATTATCTATTTAAACCCGTCTATATTATCTTATTGAAGTTTCAGAATATCGAATCTGATATGGTCGACACCATATCATCGAATTCTGAAACATCAAAAGATAAAAAAAAATTCCTAAAAACAAAAATAAATAAAAACTTACCTTTGCTGCACACCCCCACGCCCCCCTACTTAAATATACCAACTCCGTGACCGCACTACATTGAACTAAACGGAAATCTCCTTTTACGGAGATTTCCATTTAAACATTCAATGTTTTTTGCTTTCGCTAACCTGGTGCCGACAGTATCAGCTTTGATATTGTCGGCCTTCGACAACGTGAAGTAGACTCATTTAAACAGCTTGTTCATAAACTAATAATTTATATTAATGTTATGTGCACTGTAACCAAGTCACAAACTCAAAGTCAAACTCAGTCAAATACTTTGGTGGAAGTAAGGAAAGGAGTCATCTGTTTGCTTAAAAAAGGTTAGGACATTGTGGCTACAAGAAGGAAAACATTAACATATTCTTGAAAGAGGGAATATGTCCACTACCTGAAAACCTCAAAACAAGAAAAATGTCTCTCAAGTCCATTACCTATCAAATAAAATGCTACTATTTTTACTACATTTTATTAAACAAATACATTCTACTTCTTCTTCTTCTTCTTCTTTCGGCTTCTCCCGGTTAGGGGTCGCCACAGCGGATCACCTTGTCCGCACATTGAATGGCAGTGGAGTTTTACGGTGTCGAGTTGCCAGCCCGGCACCCAACCTTCCACAGAAGGCACACTCACACGCACACCTAGGGCCAATTTAGAGTGACCAATCCACCTGCAGCATGTCTTTGGGATGTGGGAGGAAACCGGAGCACCCGGAGGAAACCCACGCGACCACAGGGAGGACATGCAGACTCTGCACAGAAGGCACCCCATCCGAGGATCGAACCAGAGAACTATTGCTCATAATTCCTTCACAACACAGACACAGAGAGGAAAATGTTTGCAATGGATTACTTTATGGAACAGCTATTCATATAAAGTAAATTATCTATTTGTTGAAACAATAGATGCTTCTACAAACCACCAGTGATGATTTTATCTTAAAGTCTACATTTATAAACGATAGCAATGCAAATTTGTCTACCTACAGAAACAATCTCAAATGTTTCTTACTAATTAAAACCTGATGATTTGGCTTTATGTTACACTACATTTAAACACATCAAGAAGCACAGGAAATTTCTACAGTGATGACGATTTTGTCTCAAGAAAATATGCAATTTTCATGCACACATGCTAAACAGATAAAAGGAATTTATTTAAAATAAAAGCTTTGCAAACCTCTTTACTGCAATGCATGAAAAGGTGAATACATTTTAATGTAAAATGCAGAAAAACCTCCTGAGCTATACAATGTGATGAATAAAGAGGAACAATGAGCAATTAATGCTACTTTTTTCTGATGTGTACATACAGGATTTTGAGCTGTCTGGAGTTTGGTCTGACGTGCTCCACCCCCATTCATGAGCGATGATACAGTATCAAGTAAGGAAATCACCATTCTGATGTCTTACACAAAGAGCAAAGCAGGTGAGCAAAAAGATCAAGATATGCTATCAGTGCAGGAAGAACCAACAACAATGCACTAATCTCTCTCATTTGGGCAAACTAAGATAATGGTTTCAGAACACACTAGAAATAATCACCAGCTATGTGCGCTGGTGGGGAAGGGGTGCAGATATCTAAAGAAAGTCTGTCAAAGCAAGTTATTTTCAATAGTGGGTTTCCTTCCTGAGTGAACAAGAGATTTAATTGTACAGTTAAAAATGTTCTGCAATTCAGCATTTGACATATCTTCAGTATAAAATTAACAAGAATAAGGTACAAATTATGTGATATGCAAACTCTGAATTTTGCAGGAACTATGTACTTACTAAAGGAATGCAGTTACTGACTGACAAAATCATATAAAGGTAGGTATGCCTCTGCTGTAGGGCCCACAAGCTTTTTGGCTATTATGTCTGTAGAATCAAACACAAACATATGAGTACATATTTTTTAAGCAATAATGGAGTAACTGGAATTCATTATTCAAGCTGCTTAGAGAGAGGGAGAGAGGTAAGACACCCAACATACTTAGGGAAACCAGAAGCCACAATTACATAACCATGTGGTAAACCAGAAGAACCAGGCAGCTACTTATTTTGGCTTTTGCTGTTCTGTTTAGCTCATGTTTGCACAAGCATCACTGCACTATAATACGCATTTGATGTTTTCAACAGCAGTCCATTAAACTCTCTCCACGTTCTTCTCATACTTAACACACCACATAAAGATGCAATGCAGTGTATCAAAATATTACTCGGAAACACTGAGATGCATAAATACAGGATTAAAAAAATAAATCTGTCAAGCAGTACATATCATTTAGTATTAAGTTTTTCATCACAGAATGTGTAAGCTGCTATTAACCTGTACTTTCATATCATTCATTCTTAGCACATACCAGAATTTATGTCCTCGGGCACTTTTTTTCTACATTTAAGTTCACATACCTTTTATTTGATACTTTGCAACAATTCTGCCTTTATACATATGTACACAACACTGGTTAACACTTTGCCATATGAAATACATCATTCGGAGTGCCATAAAATCATTCCAGAAAGATCATCAGCACATTAAATGCAAAACTGGCACTTTGTACGAGCACGTTGGCTTATTGACATTTAGCTTCCTGCTGCCACTGTTCCCACATTCTGTTCCCAGAAGTCCAGTCCAAGTGACATCAACACTGCCAGCTCCTTCTCCTACTCATTTGCCATTGGTTCACCCAGCTGACATCTCATACTGGGGTAGTGATGGCAGTTATACATGTATTTGTTTGCATTTAATCACAGCTGTTGTCTTTCTGCCCACTTGTTCAGCCTTTCCAAATCCTTTGATTCTTCCGTCCATCCTCCACTGCTCTGATTCTCAAGCAGTTGATCTTGTTCACTATTCCCTCAGGTATGTCACAGACAAACACACAGAGGAGTACTGGATCTAGGAGAAACCCCTGCTTTACACCATTAGTCACTTCCCTAATTTCAGGTATTCTCCCTGCCACTACATCCCTCTTCCTCCCATTTCCCTTTTGAGTTTCGACTTCAAATGCTGTTACTGCACTTGTTATGGCTTGGGTTTGCATTTGCCTGAAATTTGGGTAGTTCCCTTGCTGCACTCATCACCTGGATCCACAGCAGCTTCAACTGTTTACCCACATGAAGTTTGTTAATATTTAACTTGAAGGAACACATGCCTTTATATTTTTAATAATATTGTATAGATTCATTGTCTAGTTTGTATTTTCACTATGTCACAGTTGTACTATAATTTTAATTCTTTTATTGTAAACTGCTGACTATGACTATAGTTTTTCCTCCTTGAGAGTCATCTGAAAGTGGGACTCTCCAGCTGAAAATACAGGACTATTAAATATAATAAATACATATATTTTAATTAATTAATATCCTTTATACCCGCAATGATTTTTGTTGATTTATCAGTTATGCAGATACTGTATCTGTTGACTTCACACTGGGCTTAAGGTTTTCAACCATCTGCAACCCCCTCAGGGCCCCCCCTCAGGGCCTCCCCTCCACGTGTTTCCTGCCAGATTTCTCCCTTCTCCATTTTCTTTCAAAAACCCTCCATTCTAAGTTTTACTTTGTTCAGGCACATCTCTCTCGTGATCATTCCCCTGCCTTCTTTGGCAGGCTCCTCTGCTTCCTTTCTAAGCAACACTGTGATGCTTCTCTTTCATAACAACTTTTCTCCTCCCTCCTTTTGCTCCATTAACCTGTAATCACATGTTTAATCCTCCCACCTTTCAAACATTCCTTGAATTCATGATGTATTACTTCCTGCATCCATTCAAACCCCTTAAATATTTTAATTACCCTTACACTCTTCTATGTTTCAAAAGGTACAGTTGTGTACACTTACCATAAATGTAGATGTTAAGAGTGTATTCACTGTTGCAGGCATTACATTTGGGTAATCTGCTAGCAGGTTGCAGTCAGCCTGAATTCCAAAGTCTTGGGTCCTGCGTCGGTTGCTGTCTCCTCTTCCATGACGTCAGGTCGTCAGGGGTATAAAACATGCAGCCGGCGCCATTTTCTTTAGTTTTTCTTGCCCCAGATGTCAGGTGCCCCCAAAAAGGTAGCAAAAAATATATATATACATATATACAAAAACTATATATACATGCAACAATATAAACTTTACCTTCATCTACAATCAAATACACCACATAGGTTGTAGAAGATAGTGAAGGAAAGAGAAAAGGGGGATGGCTGGTGGGTAACCAGGACTACAACAGTGAATACACTCGAACATCTACATTTATGTAAGTGTACACAACTGTACTATGTTCATAGTGTTTCACTGTTGCAGTCATTACATTTGGATAAAATCCCAAAGCTATGGATGGGAGGCTGGAGCAAAACAGCATTAGGGGTGGCTATAATGCCCTGCAGAACTGCAGTGGCAAAGCCTGCCCTGGACTTAGAGTAAAGAGGCAAATGGTAATGCTTTGTAAAGGTGTGAACAGAACTCCAAGTAGCAGCCTCTAGAATGTCTTTGGTTGGTACTCCTCTGAGAAAGGCTGCTGACGTAGCTGCTGCTCTGGTGGAATGAGACCTGATGCCCTTGGGCACAGGCTTGCCATGGTGTAAGTAGCAGAAATTAATGCAATGGCTTTTCCACTTTGAAATAGTCTGCTATGAAATTGCATTTCCTTCTGATCCTGCAGCATATGTCACTAGTAATTGCTCAGTTTTTCTTAGAGCTTTAGTCCTGCTCAAGTAGAATCTTAGCTGTCTGTGTACATCCAAGGAATGCAGAATTCTCTCCCCCTTGTTCTGCGGATTTGGATAAAAGGTTGGCAGATGAATAGTTTGGTTAAGAGCCACAGTGGAAATCACCTTAGGCATAAATGAAGGACTGGTCCTCAGAGACACCCTGTCTGGGTAAAATATGATAAAAGGCTCTACAGCCATGAGGGCCTGTAGCTCTAAGACTCTTCTTGCTGAAGTAATTGCTAGGAGCAGAGCTGTTTTCCATGATAAGAACTTTAGATCTGCAGTAGCAGCTGGTTCAAATAGAGGTAGGGTGAGCATTTCCAACACATACTTGATGTCCCATGCAGGTATTGGTGATCTTCTGGGAAGCTTTACATTTTTGGCTCCTCTAAGAAATTGCTTTAGTAAAGGATGAGAAAAGATTGGTGGCTCCATATTGTAATAAGCCAAAATGGCAGAGGCATGGATTTTTATTGATGAGAAAGATAGGCCTTTGTCAAGCATCTCAGTCAAGTATTGTAATATCTGAGGAATATTTGGTTTTGCTGTATCAGTTCCTTGTGCTTGATTCCAAGCACAGAATCTCTTCCATTTACCAGCATAAGATTTTCTAGTAGTAGGCCTTCTGGCATCCGAAATGACATCCATCACGGCTTTACTGAGAGTTGTTGTTTGCATAACTACATGATCAGCCATGCTGCCAGGTTCAGTGTTTGGAGCTGATTGTGCAGGATCTGATTGTTTTGCTGGGACAGTAATTGAGGTCTTTGAGGTAAGGTCCAAGCTGGGTATTGAGACAAGTTCCTTAGGATTGGGTACCAGTATTGGCGAGGCCAGTCCGGGGCAATTAGTATCATCTTTGGCTTCTCTTGTCTGACTTTCAGTAGGACTTTGGGAAGAACAGGCAGAGGAGGAAAGGCGTAAACTGATAGGTTTTTCCAACTGAAGGATAGGGTGTCCACTTTCCATCCTTGTCTGTGATGAGCCCTTGTGCAGAATCTTTTCAATTGATAATTTTGAGGAGTGGCAAATAGATCTATGTCCGGGCTCCCCCATTTCTTTGTTATCATGCTGAAGACTTGTGGATCCAGCTTCCACTCGTGAGGGTCCATAAGGTTTCTGCTTAAATCATCTGCCAGAGTATTTTGTTTGCCTGGCAAGAACTGAGCTTGAAGATGTACTTGGTAAGTCAAAGTTGTGTCCCACAGTGCCATGGCTAGTCTGCAAAGGGGGTACGAGTGCGTGCCCCCCTGCTTGTTTATATACCACATAGCGGTGGTGTTGTCCGTCTTTATCAGTAGTTGTCCTGGATGAAGTAAGTCCTTGAAGGCTGTCAGGGCATTCTGAACAGCTAACATCTCTTTTTGGTTGATATGCAGATGCATTTGTTTTGGGGTCCATAAGCCCTGAATGTATCTTCCCACCAGGTGGACCCAACCCATGCATAATCTGATGCGTCTGTTGTTAAGGTTTGGCTGGCAGGGGGTAGAGTGAAGGCCTGTCCCCTGTTTTAGTAACATGCCTTTGCCCACCATAGAAACTCCTGTTGTAGGCAGGGAATGAGAGGAATCATTGTTTCCAGACTGTGACAATGTTGACTCCATAAGCTTTTTAGGTACCACTGAAGTTTCCTCATATGCAGTCTCGCATATGGAATCAGTAGGATGCAGGATGCCATGAACCCCAAAGCCTGCAGAGTTTGTCTTGCAAATAACTGGGTTTTTGTTGCCATCAGTTTGAAGTAAGTAGTCAGTTGCCTTTGTTTGTCTGGCGTGAGGAAAGCCATCTGGGCAGTTGTATTCAAGCTTGCACCCAGGAATGTTATCTTTTGAGAGGGTACCAGTTGTGATTTCTTTTCGTTTATTGTGTACCCTAGGCATGTTAGAAGCCTTTTCACAAACACCAGGTGCTGAAGAAGAATGTCCTTGGTCTCTGCTTGAATGAGACAGTCGTCCAAGTAAGGATATATCTGTATACTTCTTTGTCTGCAAAAAGCAATTACTGGTGCTAGGCACTTTGTAAAGACCCTGGGAGCAGTAGATAAGCCAAAGGGCAGTGCAGAGAATTGGTAATACATTAAGCTAGCCTTAAAACGGAGGTATCTTCTGCACGATTCCCTTATTGGGACATGCAGGTAAGCCTCTTTTAGGTCTAATGTCACCAGCCAAGCATTCTTGCCCAGCATGGGCAGATGCTGCTGCAAAGTTAGCATTTTGAATTTTGGAATGTCCAGGAATGTGTTCAAAATTGATAAATTCAGTATTGGCCTCCAGGCCTTGTCCTTTCTGGGTACCAAGAACAGTCTTGAGTAAAAACCTTGTCCTTTTTCCTGTTCTGGTACTGGCTGAATAGCCCCCATATCCATGAGGGACGTAACTTGTTTCTGTGCCTCTGCCCATTGATTTTTTTGCAGATCCGGGCAACTGTTTGCCATTGGCAGAGTATGGAAATGGAATCTGTATCCCTGCGATACTATGTTTAGCACCCACTTGTCCTGGCTTATTAACTGCCAATTTTGAGCAAAAAGTGCTAATTTTCACCCTAAGGGTGCTGCCAAAAGATAAGTGCATGGTGATGGCGGAAGGAAGTCACTGGGTCCGTTTTCTATAGGGTTTCGTTTATTGTGTACCCTAGGCATGTTAGAAGCCTTTTCACAAACACCAGGTGCTGAAGAAGAATGTCCTTGGTCTCTGCTTGAATGAGACAGTCGTCCAAGTGGCCTCCAGGCCTTGTCCTTTCTGGGTACCAAGAACAGTCTTGAGTAAAAACCTTGTCCTTTTTCCTGTTCTGGTACTGGCTGAATAGCCCCCATATCCATGAGGGACGTAACTTGTTTCTGTGCCTCTGCCCATTGATTTTTTTGCAGATCCGGGCAACTGTTTGCCATTGGCAGAGTATGGAAATGGAATCTGTATCCCTGCGATACTATGTTTAGCACCCACTTGTCCTGGCTTATTAACTGCCAATTTTGAGCAAAAAGTGCTAATTTTCACCCTAAGGGTGCTGCCAAAAGATAAGTGCATGGTGATGGCGGAAGGAAGTCACTGGGTCCGTTTTCTATAGGGTTTCGTTTATTGTGTACCCTAGGCATGTTAGAAGCCTTTTCACAAACACCAGGTGCTGAAGAAGAATGTCCTTGGTCTCTGCTTGAATGAGACAGTCGTCCAAGTAAGGATATATCTGTATACTTCTTTGTCTGCAAAAAGCAATTACTGGTGCTAGGCACTTTGTAAAGACCCTGGGCGCAGTAGATAAGCCAAAGGGCAGTGCAGAGAATTGGTAATACATTAAGCTAGCCTTAAAACGGAGGTATCTTCTGCACGATTCCCTTATTGGGACATGCAGGTATGCCTCTTTTAGGTCTAATGTCACCAGCCAAGCATTCTTGCCCAGCATGGGCAGATGCTGCTGCAAAGTTAGCATTTTGAATTTTGGAATGTCCAGGAATGTGTTCAAAATTGATAAATTCAGTATTGGCCTCCAGGCCTTGTCCTTTCTGGGTACCAAGAACAGTCTTGAGTAAAACCTTGTCCTTTTTCCTGTTCTGGTACTGGCTGAATAGCCCCCATATCCATGAGGGACGTAACTTGTTTCTGTGCCTCTGCCCATTGATTTTTTTGCAGATCCGGGCAACTGTTTGCCATTGGCAGAGTATGGAAATGGAATCTGTATCCCTGCGATACTATGTTTAGCACCCACTTGTCCTGGCTTATTAACTGCCAATTTTGAGCAAAAAGTGCTAATTTTCACCCTAAGGGTGCTGCCAAAAGATAAGTGCATGGTGATGGCGGAAGGAAGTCACTGGGTCCGTTTTCTATAGGGTTGCACTTTATCTCCTCCAGATTTAGAGGTAGAAGCACCCCATTGCTTCGACCTGTAAGAATCTTGTGCCTGGTATCTAGAACCTTTAGAGCATCTGGATTTGCCCCTTTGATTTCTTTCGGACACAGGAAAGGACCAATTTTTTGTAGGCCAGTGTCTACTGAATCTTGGTGGCTGCACTTGTAAGAAGTATTTTACCATTTGCTTAGACTTAACTTTGTCTTCCATTTTCTTTAAAACCTTTTCGGCCTTAATGCCAAATAGAGTATCATGCTGTAAAGGTGCATCCAGTAATTTAGCTTTAACATGATCAGGCAAATTTTGCTCTTTTAGCCAGGCTTGCCTCCAAATCACAGATCCAGTAAATGCGGCCCTGCAGGAGGCCTCTAAGGAATCAAAACCACATTGCAAAGTATGCTTTCCATCTTGTTCAGCTGCATGCAATAAGTCCTGCAATTCTTTATTTTCTGCAAATTCAGAAATCAATATCATTTTCTGTTTCAGCAATCCCATAACATGTTGTTGATACTTGAGCATATGAAACTGGCAGTTTAAGGCCCTAATTGCCAAGGTTGCAGATGTGTAAACTTACTTTCACCATCTATCCAGTGCCCTTGAATCGCTGTCAGAGGGGGTAGGACTTTTTGCTGTTGAGGCCTTAACTCCCTTTGGACCCTGTGAAATAGTTTCAGGGTCAGCAGCAGGGTTTCTAAATAAAAATGTGTGTGAGTCAGAGACCCTGTAATATCTGTCAGGCTTGCTGGGAGCCAGAGGTAAGGAGTCAGGAGTCAAGCTTGACTCAGAAAACACATCATCCACAATGTCTAAAACAGGGGGTATGGCTAAAGGCCTGTGCTGAGGGAGAAGAAGGAAATCCCTGAGCCTCTTTTTTGATTCTGGAAAATCTTGACACTCCCACTGAAAATGCTCCCTCAAAGTATGCAAGGTTTCTCCAAATGAATAATCCTCATGAGGTGATGCAGATGGGATAGATTCCCCTGCATCAGAATCCTCATAGGGAGGAACAGTAAACTCCTGATCAGAAGAGGAATCAGAAGAAACAGAAACCTGATCTGAAGATTCATAATCAGTGTCTTGCCTAGGCCTCTTATCAGGAGGGGGTTGGGAACCCCTGATCAAGGTAATTAGGTCTTCAGCCATTTTGATCATCTGTTTTTTTAGGCATAGCGACCTGTGCACTCATGCGTCAGTTTTTTAGCTTTAGAAGTTGCTTTTGTCTTTGGTTTTGCAGCTGTCGTCAGTTTTATATAAAAATGTTGAGGCCTGAATACACCCTCAGAATCCGGTGCCTGCTCAGCGGCTCTGGACCCATCCGAGGGAGAGACATCCATGGGTACAATACTTTGAGTATCTCGGGGCGTTGCCGGTCTCCACATGGGTCTCAGTAGGGGCCTGCGACTCGAAAGTAGCGGGTAACAGGGGCTGCAAAAGTGCCTCACTGAGTACCGGCGAACCAACGACTGGCTTAGGAGAAGCTTCGTCGTCAGTTTTGGATCTCGACTGCCTTTCTGTCCTTTTCTTTGTGTTTTTTGTGTACTCCGGTAGTCGGATTGCTATCCGACGACATTTCAGGGTAGTTAAATCTGTTTCCAAAATATTTTGAGGCAAAAATATACAGACACTTAATAGTGCGTTGGTTAAATCTAGCACAAAACCGACAGCCAGGCACATTGTGATCAGGGCTTAGGCAAGGAATACAGTATAAATGGAAATCCTTATGAGGTATTTGCTTCCCACAAGTAATACAATTATTAACTTTTTCTGACATCGGAATGGAGCAAGAAAAATGTTTCCCCAATGGGGTACTTAGCTTTAGTGAAGACTTCAGTTCTGAAACTCGAAAATTACAGGAGTCGGCCGACCGGCACTTGTGACCTGCTTCTGCTTCGGGCACCGCGCAGCAAGAAAGACTGAAGAAAATGGCGTCAGCTGCTTGTTTTATACCTCTGATGACCTGACATCATGGAAGAGGAGACAGCAACTGACGACGGACCCAAGACTTTGGAATTCTGGCCGACTGAGGGCAGCCTGCCAGCAGATTACCCAAATGTAATGACTGCAACAGTGAAACATGAAGAACATCATTTACTATCAATATACTTCTCTGTTCCCACTGCTGTCTCCACCCCTTTTTATCATTACACCTTATTATTTCCTTATTTTAGTTATGTACCTCAGTCTTTTTCTCCTTTATATTCACTAATATTGTTAATTAACACAGAAATTCACTTTTCAAATAACACCTCCTAGTTATCCTCTCCCATATCATAAAGCTTAAGAAATATAAAGAAACCGGAGGTATGCTCTAATCACCACAAGATCACTCTTCCTACCAATTTATCTAAAAGCAAGGGTGCACCACATGGTCAGCCCATCAAGAAGAATCGATCACAGACTAAACCCTTGCACTGAAGAATTCCTAAATTCAAAACTTAAAGGTGATAATCTGTATAGCATTTGGTGCTACTGGTCTTACTCATAAGATTTTTCGTTGTTTAGACAGTTATCTCCACTTGTACATTAGAGAGAGGAGAGTGTGAATTGAACTAAAAATGCTTGAATTCCCATGCCTGCACAAATCCTTTGAATTCTTAAATTTTGAATGATGGACCATTGTAGAATATAAAAACAATACAATACTCCGTCTTGAGAATATACATTTTAAAGCACTAATCAATACTGGTCATGTCTGTCATTTTATTATTTCAGGGAACTTGTAATAATATTCCACACATATGAGATATACAGTTTCTTTTGGCCTGAATAAATCAGTACCCACTTGACTCCACTGATGATCTTTGGAAATGGTTATGCTACTAGGTCTACTGTACAACTTCTGTTATAGTTTGTACTTTAACTGGCACAGATTGTACTATTTGTTCTACTTCAGCTGATATTCCTGAACAAACTAATTATATTACTTGTTCTTTCTTTGCTGTGCTTTACTATTCCTACATGTGATTCATTTATCCTCTCTATAATATGTATTTTCATCTGATTGGGAGCTATTCTTTTGGCAACTTTGAACATCAGGCTTCAGACAGACATTATTTCTGCCTTTTATGAAAAATAAGACTGAATTATTTTCTTACTGATGAATTTTGTTCAGGAAAGCCTTCTCTACAATGCCTTTCAGTACCTGTAATTCCAATTCAGTATTGGTGCCCCTCTGAAAGTCTTTTACTTATGTATCTTTCATTGATGACTGGGGAATTACTCAATATCTAATTGTTCTTTTAACAATTTTACATTCTTCTCTGGTAAATGTGAAGTTCTTGGCTTAGCCTACATATCACTTTTAGATGACATATTCTGCAATCTGTGGGGTGCCTTGTATAACACTTGGATAATATGCTTAGCAAGAATCTGTTTACATCTGTACTACTCCATAAGCATACAGATGGAATTTATCATGACTATACTCTACAGATACCAATCCCTTTTCTATCTAGGCAAGTCACTTTTAAGCATCTATAAATGTTCTTCACTCACAGGCAAACAATCTTTTCTGTTTCAAAACCACAACTCTGTATCTACCTGCAACACATTCTGCTTATTCACATCATAGTATTTTAATGTTGGGAGAATCAGGGACTACTTTCTTAAAGCATCTCAAAATTCCATTCTTGTTCTCACTGTCATATTCAGGTGACAACTTGTTAACTTCCTAAGAGTCATTTTATCCCAGACATGCTTGGTACAAATTTGGCAAGAAAATGCACGATTCCTAGCAGTCTCTGTAATACTGGTTTATCTTCTGGCCTTCACATTTTCACAGTTGTCTACACATCTTTTCTTGTGTGTCAGGATGCAGTCCCTTTGAAGGTGAATATAATTCATGTTTTTAAAAATTGCTAAAATAATTTTTACATTTGTTCCTATTCAACTTGAAAGTGTACAATATTAA
This sequence comes from Protopterus annectens, assembly GCF_019279795.1. Classification (NCBI taxonomy): domain Eukaryota; kingdom Metazoa; phylum Chordata; order Ceratodontiformes; family Protopteridae; genus Protopterus; species Protopterus annectens. The sequence continues at coordinate 443,582,762 of NC_056729.1, read as the reverse complement.
ATACAATATTAATTTGTTTGGCAGTTGTGCTGATCTCTCTTCTCATTTCTGAGACCAAACTGACATAGCACTGGTTACCATTAAAATATTTTCCAAGTCTTCAATTACTCCACCAACAGCTCTTTGGAACATCTGTATTGATGAAATATCAAATGGAAGTCAAAATAAGCGTATTTCTACTGGCATACCAAATGGACATAAAATGAGGCAGGTTAGGCTCCAAATTATCTGCAAAAAAACACTGGTTTATGTTTACTACCAAGAAAAATTGAGTATATGACGTTTTTGAGACACCACTTCAGCTGTAAGCAGTTAGTAACATTCTTTTTTAAATCACTCTCTTCAGAGCTTGTGGATCAAAACAAATCTTGTCCAGTTTTACAATAATGACCACACTATTCACCCACTTTGTTGGTTGTAACTGCTCCTTGATTCCCAAGCTCTACATTCTCTTTGGGACATTTATCTTTTTTAAATATCTTTATTAAACATGCTTTTATTTTTATATTGTAAGCACATAATACAACAATAAAAAAGAAAACAAACCATCACATTTCCAATATAATTTTCATGCAGTATACATAATTGTTTTCTTTTTAACAAATTACATTCACTCCATTACATAATTTGCTCAATTCCTGATTTCCCCTTAAATTTTAATTTTCCTCCATTACATTATTCTGGATGCATAGTTCCCACATATTATTTATTTCCATGAAATTTGTTTTGTGGTTGGCTTAGAGTTTGATTTCCATTTTCTAGTAATTGCTTTCTGGCAGCCAATAACATTAAACTTAGTAAAGCCGTATTACGCCTGGGCAATTCAGATCCTATATCCCAGCTCAAAGAATCATTTCCTTAGTTACATTTTCTCTCCAATATTTCTGGCAAAGTACTCTATAGGGAATTTCTAAAATCTGTCATCTCATTGCATTCCCAAAATATGCTCCCACCTACCTCTTTCTTTCTCATCACTCCTCCAGCATTTGCCACCTACCTGAGGATATATCTGAAGCCTGCTTGGGGTATACAACATCAATGCAAAAATTCTGAATTTTGTTACACACTTGGGGACTACACAAATCTCCTCCCACTGTGTCTTTGCAAACTGCTTTTCTAGTGTCTCTCTTCCAAATCTTTTTCTAACCTCTTAAGACTAATCTTTATACATGCAATACTGTATATACTATACTAATTATTCACATTCAAAGCAGTTTCTGTGCTTGACTAAACTAAAAATTCAACCAGAGCTGATCTTTCACTTAGGAATCCCCACCCCCTTCTCTATCTATACTCCATTATCAATCCTTAATAGTGAAGGCAGCCTCTAAACTGTCCACATTTCCACTTGGCCTCAATGCACTTTAGTACCTTTCATTCCTTAGATATATGTTCCCAACACAGTACAGTTGTGTACACTTACCATAAATGTAGATGTTTGAGTGCATTCACTATGGCAGTCATCACACGTGGGTTAACTGCCTGCAGGTAGCCCTCAGTCAGCCCGAATACCAGAGACTTTGTATTTCTGCATTGGTTGCTGTCACTCCAGGACTGACGTCAGGTCATCAGGGGTAAAAAAAAAAAAAAGGGAGCTAAATTATGGTGGTGAAAAAACACCTCCAGTAAAAAGTAAACACCAATACCCCTAAAAGGGGTGAGTATTAAACAGAGAGGAGAAAGAGAGAGAAGGGGGCTAGAGGGAGGGAAACCAGGACTGCAACACTGAATACACTTGAACATCTACATTTATGATAAGTGTACACAAAGTACAGTTGTGTACACTTACCATAAATGTAGATGTTCAAGTGTATTCACTGTTGCAGTCATTACATTTGAGTTATCTGCTTTGCCGTAGCCCTCAGTCGGCCTGATTAACAAAGTCTTGGGTCCTGCATCGGTTGCTGTCCCTTCTTCCATGATGTCAGGTCGTCAGGGGTATAAATATGCAGCCGACACCATTACATCAGTTTTTCTTGCCCCAGATGTCAGGTGCCCCCATAATGGGAAGCAATTAAATCCATAAATACAAGAATTTACCTCCAACAGAAAAGCAAATACACCAAAAAGCTTTTACAGCATAGTAAGTGAGAGTAGAGGTATAGCCAAAGGAAGAAAAGGGGGCTGGAGGGAGGGTAACCAGGACTGCAACAGTGAATACACTCGAACATCTACATTTATGGTAAGTGTACACAACTGTACTATGTTCTTCATGCTTCACTGTTGCAGTCATTACATTTGGGTAGATTCCCAAATCTAAGATTGGGAGGAGGAATTTAAATGGAAGTTGGACCAGTTATAATGCCCTGCAAGACTGCAGTGGCAAAACCAGCCCTGGATTTAGAGAAAAATTGGCGAATGGTAATGCTTGGTGAAAGTATGTACAGAACTCCAGGTAGCAGCTTCTAAGATGTCCCTAGTAGGGACTCCCCTGAAAAAGGCTGTAGAGGTAGATGCCGCCCTGGTTGAATGGGGTCTGATGCCCTGTGGGATAGGTTTCCATGGTGCTTATAGCAGAAATGAATGCAGTGGCCTATCTATTTGGAAACAGTTTGTTTTGAAATAGCTTTCCCCTCTGTCCCTGCAGCAAATGCCACCAGTGGTTGTTCAGATTTCCTTTGAGGTTTAGTCCTGTCCAAGTAGAATCTAAGCCGTCTGTGCACATCTAAAGAGTGCAGTATCCATTCCCCTTTGTTCTGTGGGTATGGAAAAAAGGTAGGCAAATGAATGGACTGATTAAGAGCCACACTGGCTATCACCTTGGGCATGAAGGAGGGACTGGTTCTGAGGGACACCCTGTCCGCATGAAAGATGATGAAAGGTTCCACTGCCATAAAAGGCCTGTAATTCAGATACCATTCTTGCTGAAGTGATAGCTAAAAGAATGGCTGTTTTCCAGGAAAGAAATTTTAAACATGCAAGTAGCAGCTGGCTCGAAGGGAGGAGGGGTGAGTTTCTCCAAGACAAAGTTAAGATCCCAGGCTGGAGATGGAACTCTCCTGGGTGGCCTTAGATTTTTGGCCCCTCTGAGGAACTGCTTGAGCAGTGGATGAGAGAAGAGGGGAGGTTCTGTGCTATAATGAGCTGAAATGGCTGAGTCATGACTTTTGATGGAGGAAAAGGACAAGCCCTTATGAAGCATCTCAGTCAAGTATTGTAGAATCTGAGGTAAATTGGGCACTGCTGTGCTCATCCCTTGAGACTGGTTCCAAACACAGAATCTTTTCCATTATGCAGCATAAGATTTTATAGTACAAGGTCTCCTTGCCTCTAAAATGATATCTATCACTGATTTACTGAGGGATGGTAATGGAGAAATTAGGTAATAAGCCAGGCTGCTAGGTTCAGGGTTTGCAGCTGAGGGTGCAGAATCATGTTCTCCTGCTGAGACATCAGGAAAGGAGTCTGAGGCAGGTGCCATGGAGCCAAGCATGACACACTGCGCAAGAGTGGGTACCAGTGTTGGCGAGGCCAGGCTGTTGCAATTAAAATCGTCCTTGGCTTGTCCTGTTTGATCTTTAGTAGTAACTTGGAGGGCAGAGGCAGCGGAGGAAAGGCATAAACTGAAGCTGAAGGATAGAGCATCCACTTTCCAAGCTTGCTTTAGGGAAATCCATGTGCAAAATTTGGACAGTTGATAGTTCTGGGGGGAGGCAAACAGATCTATATCTGGACTCCCCCATTTGCTTGTCAACATGTTGAAAATCCTTGGTTCCAGTTTCCATTCATGTCAGTCCATGAGGTTTCTGCTTAGTCCATCTGCCAGAGTATTAATTTTCCTGGCAGGAATTGAGCTTGTAGATTCACTTGGTAGCTCAAGGCTGTGTTCCGCATTGCCATGGCTAGTCTGCAGAGGGGGTAAGAATGGGTTCCCCCCACTTGTTTATGTACCACATGACAGTGGTGTTGTCTGCCTTTACCATTAGTTGTCCTGGGAGAATGTTGTCTTTGAAGGCTATCAGGGCATTCTCTACAGCTGAAATTTCCTTTTGATTTATGTGCAGGTGCATTTGACTTGGGTTTCATTTGCCCTGAATGCACTTCACTGCCAGGTGAGCCCCCCATGCATAGTCTGATGCACCCATGCATAGTCTGATGCGTCTGTTGTTAAGATTTGTTTGGCAGGGGGTAATGTGAATGGTAGTCCCCTGTTTTGGTGGCAGGCCTCTGCCCACCACAGGAACTCTACGCGTAGGCAAGGTAGGATACGAATCCTTGCTTCCAGATACTGTGAATGTTGACACCATAGGCTTTTGAGATACCATTGTAGTTTCCTCATATGCAGCCTTGCATATGGAATTAGAAGAATGCTTGAGGCCATGAACCCAAAGGCTTGCAGTATTTGCCTTGCAGATAGCTGGGTTTTTGTGGCCACTTGTTTGAAGTAAGTTGTCAAATGTATCCGTTTCTCTGGCATGAGGAAAGCCATCTAGGAAGTTGTATTCAACTTGTTCCCAGGAATATAATTTGTTGACACGGTAGCAAGTGGGATTTCTTTTCATTTATGGTGAACCCCAGACAAGTCAGTACCCTTTGAACAAAGGCCAGATGATTGAAAAGAATGTCCTTGCTTTCTGCCTGAATTAGAAAATCGTCCAGGTATGGGTATATTTGAATATTTCTTTGCCTGCAAAATGCAATGACTGGAGCTAGGCATTTTGTGACTACCCTGGGTGCAGTAGATAAGCCAAAGGGCAGTGCAGAGAACTGACAGTACATGTACCCTGCTTTGAAGCGTAGGTATCTTCTGCAAGACTCCCTGATAGGGATGTGCAGGTATGCTTCTTTTAAGTCCAGTGTTGCCAACCATGCATCCTTGCCTAGCATAGGAAGCAGCTGGTGAAGAGTCAGCATTTTGAATTTTGGAATCACCAGAAAGGTGTTTAGAATGGAAAGGTCCAGGATAGGACACCATGTATTGCCTTTTCTGGGTACCAGGAAAAGTCTTGAATAGAAACCTTGTCCCTTTTCCTCTTCTGGTACCAAATGAATAGCCCCCATGTTTAAGAGAGAGAGAGAGAGAGAGTACCTGATTTTGGGCCTCTGCCCTCTGATTTGGGGGTAGATCTGGCCACCCGCTTGGTGTTTGTAACGTGTGGAAATGAAATCTGTATCCTTGGGACACTATATTTAGAACCGATCTGTCCTAGGTAATGAGTTCCCAGTTTCTGGCCTGCAGACCAATCTTTCCGCCTAAAGGAGCATTCAGTTGAGAAGTGCTTTGGAAGTCTTAAAAGCAAGTCATCGAGATGGTTTTCCATAGGGGGGAGTCTTGCTGCTCCCAGGCTTGGGTGTGGAACCCCCCCCCCCCCACTGCCTAGTCTTCTTGTGTGTCCCTTGGGACTGAAACCTGGGGTTTCTGCTGTGTCTGGGTTTGGCTTGAGAAGACCTGGAAGGGGCTGGAAAGGACCAATTTTTAGAGGGCCAGTGCCTACTAAATCTAGGAGGCTGAACTTGTAAGAAATCTTTAACAGTTTGCATAGATTTAGCTTTATCTTCCATCTTTTTAAGAACTTCCTTGGCCTTGTTGCCAAACAGGCAGTCCTGATTTAAGGAAGCATCCAACAATTTAGCTTGAACGTGATCAGGCAATGATTGCTTCTTAAGCCAAGCATGCCTTCTGAGCACAGACCCAGTAACAACAGCCCTGCAAGAGGCCTCTAACGAATCAAATCCACATTGCAAAGTATGTTTTCCAACCTGTTCAGCAGAATGCATTAAATCTTGTAATTCTTTATTTTCAGCACAGTCAGGCATTAACATCATTTTCTGTTTAAGCAATCCAATAACATGTTGTTGATACTTTAACAGATGAAACTGGCAGTTTAAAGCCCTAATGGCCAAGGTTGCAGAAGTGCAAACTTTCTTACTCCATCTATCCAGCACCCTGGAGTCTCTATCAGAGGGGGTAGGGTTTTTAGCAGTAGAAGCCTTAATGCCCTTGGGTCCCTGTGAAACAGTCTCTGGATCCACAATAGGATTTTTAAAAAGGAACTTGTGAGAACCAGGAACTCTGCAATATCTGTCAGGTTTTCTGGGAGCAGGAGGCAAAGAATCCGGCGCCAAACTTGATTCTGAAAAGGCATCATCAACAATGTCTAGTACAGGTGGTATAGCTGAGGAAGGAGTAAGAAATCTCTAAGCCTCTTTTTAGAATCAGAAAAATCCTGGCTTTCCCAGTGGAAATGCTCCCTTAGAGTATGTGAGGTTTCACCAAAAGAAAAAACCTCTGGAGGAGAACCCGAGGAAATGGAGTCCTCTGCATCAGAATCCTCTTAAGTAGGTAAGGGCAAATCCAGATCATCAGAAGAATCAGAAAAATCATAATCCTGATCAGAAGATTCATAAACAACTTCAGTCCTAGGTCTCGTAGAAGGGGGGGGGGGGGTTGGCTTCCCCTGATTAGAGTTATAAAATCTTCAGCCATTCTTATCATTTGTTTTTTAGGCATAGAGGCCAGAGCATGCGGCCTAGGCGTCGGTTTCTTAGGCATGGTTCGAGATTTTAGCCTAAATGAAGAAGGAGGCGTTGGTTTAATATGCAAGTCCGTAGGCCTGATAACACCCTCAGAAGCCGGTGCCTGCACAGCGGCTCCAGACCCATCCAAGGTAGAGACAGCCGCAGGTTCCACAGTTGAAGCATCTCGCGGCATACCGGACTCGAATGGGTCTCAGTAGAGGCCTGGCGAGTCAGAAGTATCAGGTATCAGGGGCTGTGAAAGCGCCTCACTGAGTACCAGCAAACTGGCGACTGGCTTACGAGAAGCGTCGTCGGCAGCTTTGGACCTCGGCGACCTGTCTCGCTGTCTTTATCTTTGCGTTTTTTCGGAATCTCGGAAGTCGGAAGGTTAACAGACGACATTTGTGGATAATTAAACTGAGAATCAAAATATTTAAAAATGAAAATATACCGACGACGGATAGTGCTCTGTTTAAATAAAGCACAAAACCGACAGCAAGGCATGTTGTGGTCAGGGCCTAGGCAAGGAATCCAGTACGAATAAAATTTTTGTGAGGTATTTGCTTTCCACAAGTAATGCAATTATTAACTTTTACTGTCATTGGTAAAGAGCAAGAAAAAGTTTCCTCAATGGGGTACTTAACTTTAGTTGAAGACTTCGGTTCTGAAACTCGAAAATGAAAATTTCAGGAGTCGGCCGTTTGGCACTTGCGAACCGCTTCTGCTTCAGGCACTGCACGTCAAGAAAGACTGATGTAATGGCACTGGCTGCATGTTTTATACCCCTGACGACCTGACGTCATGGAAGAAGGGACAGCAGCAGACGCAGGTCCCAAGACTTTTTAATCAGGCCGACTGAGGGCTACTGCAAAGCAGATAACCCAAATGTAATGACGGCAATAGTGAAACACGAAGAACATCTGTGTTCTTCGTGTTTCACTGTTGCAGTCATCACACTTGGGTAGATTCTCAAAGCTGAGGAAGGGTGGAGGCAGTCAAGAAGAGTTGAGGCTGGCTAGTATGCCTTGCAGGACTGCTGTTGCAAAACCCGCCCTGGATTTGGAAAAGATAGGCAGGTGGTAATGCTTGGTGAAGGTATGTACAGAACTCCAAGTAGCAGCTTCCAGGATGTCCCTGGTAGGGACTCCCCTGAGGAATGCTGTAGAGGTAGAAGTTGCCCTAGTGAAATGTGTTCTGACCCCCTGACGGGTTGATTTCCCATGGTGCTTGTAGCAGAAATGGATGCAGTGTGCTATCCATTTGGAAATTGTTTGCTTAGAATTGGCCTTGCCCTCTGCCCCTGGTGCAAAGCTGACTACTAACTGCTTAGATTTCCTGAAGGGCTTAGCCCTAACCCAGGTAGAATCTGAGCTGTCTGTGCACATCCAAGGAGTGCAGGATCCTTTCCCCTTTATTTGTGAGGATTAGGGAAGAAGGTTGAAAGATGGATAGATTGGTTGAGAGCCACACTGGACACCACTTTAGGCATAAATGAAGGGTTAGTCCTAAGGGAAACCCTGTCAGCATGGAAAATAATGAAGGGTTCCACAGCCATAAGTGCTTGTAGCTTAGACACTCTTCTGGTTGAAGTGATGGCCAAAAGTAAGTTTGCTTTCCAAGCGAGGAATTTTAACTCTGCCAATGCTGCAGGATCGAAGGGGGGTAGCATGAGCTTTTCCAGTACAAAGTTAAGGTCCTAAGCAGGGGTGGGTGCTCTCCTTGTTTGCCCCTCTCAGAAACTGTTTGAAAAGAGGGTGAGACAAGAGAGGCGGTTCAGTGTCGTAATGAGCCGAAATGGCAGAGGCATGGATTTTGGATGGAGGAGAAGGATAGGCCTCTGTGGAGTAGATCTGCTAAGTAATCCAGGATTAGAGGCAGGGAGGGCAGAGTTGTGTCCTCTCCTTTAGATTGAATCCAGGAGCAGTACCTTTTCCACTTATCAGCATAGGATTTCCTTGTACTGGGTTTTCTGGCCTCAAGTATGACGTCCAGCACCTACTTGCTTAGGCTGGTTACTGGGGGACATTTCAAGGAATAAGCCAGGCTGCAAGATTTATGGTTTTTAGTTGCAGATGCAAGCTCTGCCCCCCCTGCTGAGAGAGCAGGAATGGGTTCTGTTGTAAGTGCCAGGGTGGCACCAGTGACAGGCTGCACAGGAGTGGGTACCAATGCTGGCGTGGCCAGTCCAGAGCGATCAGAATTGTCTTTGGTCTGTCCTGTCTTATCTTGAGCAATACTCTTGGGAGAAGGGGCATAGGGGGAAAGGCATAGTTTGAGAGGTTTACCCAATGGAAGGATAGAGCATCCACTTTCCAGGCCCTGTTGTTAGGCGTCTTGGTGCAGAATTTGCTGAGCTGGTGATTGCAGGGGGAGGCAAAGAGATCCACCTCTGGGGTCCCCCATTTCTGAATTAGAAGGTTGAAGGTACTGAGCTCTAATTGCCACTCATGTGGGTGTAGGAGATTTCTGCTCAAGTCGTCTGCCAGTGAGTTTTGTTTGCCTGTCAGGAACTGAGCTTGCAGATCGACCTGCATGTCTAAGGCTGTGTTCCACAGGACCATGGCTAGCCTGCAGAGTGGGTAAGAGTGGGTTCCCCCCTGCTTGTTGATGTACCACATCACTGTGGTGTTGTCTGTTTTTATTAGCAGGTGTCCTGTGGAGAGTAGGGATCTGAAGGCTGTCAGAGTGTGCTGCACAGCTAGCATCTCTTTTTGGCTGATGTACAGATGAATTTGACTTGGGCTCCAGTGGCCCTCAATGCACTTGCCATCCATGTGTGTTCCCCAGGCATAGTCTGATGCATCTGTGGTTAGGGTCTGGATGGCATGGGGTTGAGTAAAGGGCAGTTCCTTGTTTTAGTTGCATGCTGCTGCCCACCAAAGAAACTCTGTCCTTAGACAGGGTATGATAGGAATAACGGTTTCCAGGTCCTGAGAATGTTGGCATCAAAGACTTTTTAAGTACCATTGAAGTTTCCTCATATACAGTCTGGCATATGGAATTAGTAGGATGCACGAGGCCATGAACCCTAGGGCCTGCAGGATTTTCCTTGCAGATAGCTGGGTTCTGCTGGCCATTAGAGTAAAATAGTCTGTCATATAGGCTTGTTTTTCCTGGAGTGAGGTATGCCATCTGGGATGCTGTGTCCAAGTTTGCCCCCAGGAATACAATCTTTTGACTGGGGGCTAGTTTTGATTTCTTTTCGTTGATGGTGTAACCCCATGGAGGTTTGAAGGTTTTTTTACAAATGTCAGGTGCTGCAACAGCAATTCCTGACTGTCTGTCTGAATCAGGCAGTCATCCAAGTATGGGTAAACCTGAAGATTTCTCTGTCTGCAGTAAGCAATGGTTGGGGCCAGGCATTTTGTGAATACTCTGGGAGCAGTGGACAAGCCAAAGGGAAGTGCAGAGAACTGATAATGCATAGATCCTGCCATGAAGCATAGGAATTTCCTGCATGACTCCCTTATAGGGATATGCGAACAGGCTTCTTTTAAGTCTAGGGTGGCTAACCAGGCATCTTTGGCTAGCATAGGTAGAAGCTGCTGCAGGGTAAGCATTTTGAAATTTGGTACCGCCAGGAAGGTGTTGAGAATTGAAAGATCTAGGATTGGGTGCCAAGTGCCCTCCTTTCTGGATAACGAGAAAAGTCTGGAATAGAATCCTTGACCTATCTGTTCCGCAGGAACAGGTTGAATCGCCCTTATAGATAGCAGGGATTGAACTTGGTTTTGTGCCTCTGCCCATTGGTTTGGAGGGAGGTCCAGGAAGCCTGTTGGGGTTGGCAGTGAATGGAAGTAGAATTTGTACCCCTGGGATACAATGTTGAGGACCCATCGGTCCTTTGTGATGGAAATTCAGTTTTTTGCATGAAGCGCATGTTTTCCTCCTAGGGGCACAAGCAGTTGGGCAGAGGTGGGGAGTGCAGTACAAAAGTCATTGGGAATTCTTTCTGTAAGGGGGTGGCTTAGCACTCCCTGCTTTAGAGGTGGAGGCACTCCATTGCTTAGATCTCTGAATACCCTGAGACTGTAGTCTGGGGGGTCTGTTTCCTCTGGGTCTAGTTTGAGATGGCCTTCGGGGGGGGGGGCTGGAAAGGACCAATGTTTCGATGGGCAATGCCTACTGAATCTAGGAGGCTGTACTTGCAAAACTTCTTTGACTGTCTGCATAGATTTAGCTTTTTCTTCCATTTTTTAATAACTTCTTCTGTTTTGGTGCCAAACAGATTGTCCTTGCTCAAAGGAGCATCTAGTAACTTTGATTTGACATGGTCTGGCATGGTCTGCTCCTTAAGCCAGGCATGCCTTCTCAGTACAAAACCAGTGACTGCTGCCCTGCAAGATGCTTCTAGGGCGTCAAAGCCAAACTGCAATATATGCTTTCTGACTTGGCTTACAGAATGCATAAGCTCTTGCAATATTTTATTTTTTGCACAGTCTATAAAGGTAGCTATTTTTGCTTAATAAGTTCCATAACATGTTGTTGGTACTTAAGCATGTGAAATTGACAATTCAAAGCCCTAATGGCGAGAGTTGAAGAGGTATAAACTTTCTTACCCCATCTGTCCAAAGCTCTGGAACCCCTGTCTGAAGGGGTGGGATTCTTAGCTGTAGTTGCTTTGATACCTTTAGCCCCCTGGGAGAGGACTTCTGGGTCAGCAGTAGGATTTTTGAAAAGGAATTTGTAAACGAAAAGTTCAGGTAGCGGCTGACCGGAACTCGTGGGAAAGTACAGTTTTGTACCTACCATAAATGTAGATGTCCGAATTGGATAGCATCTGCAGTCATAACAAATGGGTTGTCCTGTCGTCAGGCAGCCCTTCGGTCGGCCGGATTCCAAAGTCTGGGTCCGGCTTCGGCTGATGTCACACTTCACCCGACGTCATCTCTGCTGGTCTTCGGGTATAAAGGCATCAGCCGACGCCATTCTCCTCAGTGTTTCTTGCCCCAGATGCCAATTGCCCTCTTGGAAAGCTAAATTTTGGATAAATGCCAATGTTTCCAAAATAGTAGAAGGCAAACACAAAAAATAAACATGTATGTACATATATACAAACAAATACACCATAAGAGACTCCCCCCCCCCCCAGCTAGCTATTAGGAGGGTAAACACCCTAGGAGTACCACAGAGGGGAAGGAGGGAGGGTAATCCTGACTGCAGATGCTATCCAATTCGGACATCTACATTTATGGTAGGTACAAAACTGTACTATGTCCTTCATGGATGCATCTGCAGTCATAACAAATGGGTAGAATACCACAGCCAAACTAGGGGAGGAGGAATAAAAATCATGGTGTAGTCAGGATCCCTTGCAGTACAGCAGTGGCAAACCCTGCTCGGGATCTAGAATATAGAGGTAAGTTATAATGCTTGGCAAATGTATGCACGGAGGTCCAAGTAGCCGCCTCAATAATGTCCTTGGTTGCCACTCCTCTTAAGAAAGGTGTGGTAGTGGCTGTAGCCCTTGTAGAGTGAGGTCTTATGTTCTGTGGAATTGGTTTTCCATGGTAGGAGTAACAGAATCTTATGCAATTTCCTGTCCATTTGGAGATTGTCTGTTTGGAAATTGCTTTTCCTTCCCTTCCTGTTGCATAGGCTACAAAGAGCTGGTCAGTTTTTCTGTTACCTTTGGTTCTGTCCAGGTAGTAGCGTAATTGTCTATGTACATCCAAGGTATGCATTATTCTTTCACCTCTGTTTTGTGGATTGGGAAAGAAGGTAGGTAGGTGGATTGCCTGGTTTAAAGACACTCTGGATACCACCTTAGGCATAAATGTAGGATTAGTCCTCAAGGACACCCTATCTTGATGGAAGATTAGGAAGGGTTGCACTGCCATTAAGGCCTGTAGTTCAAACCCTCCTTGCTGAAGTAATAGCCAGTAGGAAAGCAGTTTTCCATGACAGGTGTTGTAGATCTGCTGTTGCTGCTGGTTCAAACGGAGGGAGTGTCAACTTTTCTAGTACAAAATTCAAGTCCCATGCTGGTAATGGTGGTTTCCTAGGAGGTTTTACATTCTTGATCCCTCTGAGGAACTGCCTGAGTAGAGGATGTGAAAAGACAGGAGGATCAAAGCTGCATTCTGCTGAAATAGCTGATGCATGTATCTTGATGGAGGAATAGGACAGGCCTGTATGCAGAAGCTCTGCCAAGTACTCCAGAATGTTAGCAATATCTATGTTCGACACATCTTTTCCTCTTTCAGTACTCCAAATGACGAACCTTTTCCATTTTCCTGCATAGTTCCTTCTTGTTGAAGGTCTGCGGGCTTCAAGGATGATGTCCTTAACCCTTTGTGAAAGTTCTGGGTTAGTTACTGCTATGTGATGTTCCAGGCAGTCAGCTGCAAGGTTTTTAGGTTTGGATGTATGATGTTGTAGTTGTTCTGAGTTAACATCAGAGGCATCAGGGGTATTGACCACATTTTCTCCTGAGACATGCTCCTCAGCAATGGGTACCAGTGTTGTCTGGGCCAGTTCGGAGCTATCAGAATTATCCTTGGACGTTCCTCTTTGATTTTCAGTAGTACCTTGTGCATCAAGGGAAGAGGTGGAAATGCATATGCTGTCAGGCCTTTCCAGGTGAAGGATAGAGAGTCCACCTTCCATGCAAGTGGGTGGAATGTCCTTGTGCAGAATTTTTTGAGCTGGTGATTTTGTGGGGAAGCGAATAGATCTATTTGAGGCATTCCCCATTTCTTTGTGATGGCCTTGAAGATGTCCGGGTGTAGCATCCATTCGTGAGCATCCGAGGTGGTTCTGCTTAAAATGTCTGCTAGGGTGTTCTCTTTTCCCGGTACAAATATTGCCTGTAACTGGATGTTGTAGCTGAGAGCCAGATTCCAAAGATCCAAAGTCATTCTGCATAGGGGGTAAGAATGAGTGCCTCCCTGTTTGTTGATGTACCACATGACTGTGGTGTTGTCTGTCCTTATCATCAAATGGCCTTCTTTGAGGAATGGTCTGAATTTTAGGATTGCCAGTTTTACTGCCAGCATTTCTTTTTGGTTTATGTGCAGGTGCAGCTGGTCCTGAGTCCACAATCCTTGAACGCATTTGTCCAGCATGTGTGCCCCCCATCCTAGGTCTGAGGCGTCCGTTGTGATGGTTTGGTTTGCTTGAAAGTTGTGGAAGGGTAAGCCTGGGTTTGACTGGCATGCCCGAGCCCACCATAGGAACTCCTGTTTTAAGCATGGGATTAGTGGTATTTCTGTTTCTAAGCTGTGCCTGTGTTGAGACCATAAATTCTTTAGGTACCATTGTAACTTTCTCATATGTAGTCTGGCATGTGGGACCAAGATTATGCATGATGCCATGAAGCCCAAGGCCTGCAGAACTTTTCTTGCTGTCAGTTTGTCCTGCTTTGTTAATGCCAAGAAGTAAAGAGGGAGCTCTTTTTGTTTTTCTGCAGTTAGGAATGCCATCTGTTTTACTGTGTCCAATTCCGCGCCCAAGAAGGTTCTTGTCTGGGATGGTATCAGCCTTGACTTTTGTAAATTGACTGTGTATCCCAGGGCTTGTAGCAAGTAAATGACCCTTTGTAAATCTGTTGTCAGCTTGCTTTTGTTGTCCGCTTGTAACAGGCAGTCGTCCAGGTATGGATAAATTTGAATTCCCTGTACTCTGCAGTGAGCAATTACTGATGCCAGGCATTTTGTGAATACTCTGGGCAGTAGATAAGCCAAAGGGCAATGCTGAGAATTGATAATGCTCTGATCCTGCAAGAAATCTGAGGTATCTTCTGCAATTTGGTCGAATGGGGACGTGCAGGTATGCCTCCTTGAGATCTAGAGTTACCAGCCAACACTCCTTGCCCAGCATGGGAAGAAGTTGCTGTAGGGTCAGCATTTTGAATTTTGGGACGATGATGTATGTGTTTAAGATGGACAGGTCGAGAATAGGTCTCCAGTTTTTCTCTTTTCTTGGTACTAGGAAGAGTCTGGAGTAGAATCATTTGCCCTGTTCTGTTATTGGTACTCTTTCCACAGCTCTCATCTTTATTAATTCCGCTATCTGGTGCAGGGCTTCTATTTTTTGATTTGGGGGCAGGTTTGGCATTCCTCTTTTTACTGGTGAAGTGTGGAAGTGGAACCGGTAGCCTTGGTCTATGGTTTGCAAAATCCACTTGTCTTTTGTGATATAGTGCCAATTTTTCGAGAATAAGGCTAACTTTCCGCCTAATGGTGCTGCTATTTGCTCCCTGGTAGGCGGAGTCAGAGCCAAGTCACTGTGTTTGTCCTGTTGCAGTGGCAGTGGTTGTGTCTGTGCCTCAGTTATTGCCTTGCCACTGTCGTCCTCTGTAGGCACCTCCTCTGGATTGATTCCTGCCCCTAAAGCATCTGTTCCTGCCCCTTTGTGATCTTGTGGAGTCAGGAAAGGACCAATTTTTGGCAGGCCAGTTCCTGCTAAACCTTGGGGGCTGAACCTGTAGGAAATCTTTAACTGTTTGTACAGATTTTGCCTTCTCTTCCATTTTCTTCATTACCTGCTGGGCAGGTTCCCCAAATAGGCTGGCCTTATCCATAGGAGCATCCAATAGCTTAGCTTTAACATGATCCGGTAAGACCTGTTCTTTCAACCATGCATGCCTTCTTATCACTGTGCCAGTCATGGCTGATCTAAATGAAGCCTCCAGTGCATCATAGCCACATTTTAAAGAATGGTTACTAACCTGTTGGATGTTATTCACCATTTCTAATACATATTTCTTATCTACAGATTCATCAGAGGACAGCTTTTTAAGTAACTGATCAAGCATAAACTCTTGGTATTGGATCATGTGAAACTGACAGTTTAAAGCTCTAGCTGAGAGAGTAGCAGAGGTGTAGACTTTTTTCCCATCTCTCTAAGGACCTGGATTCCCTTTCAGAGGAATAGGGTTTTTGCTGTGGTCGAGGCTACTGCCTTAGGCCCCTGGGATATAGTTTCGGGGTCTGCAAGTGGGGCCTTGTATAGGTGGTGATGAGTGTCTGGCACCCTGTAAAATCTATCTGGTTTGGCAGGGGCTGGAGGTAAAGAATCAGGTGCAGTGCAGACATCATTAAATGCATCGTCCACAACAGACAGGACAGGGGGTATAGCTAAGGGCCTATGTTGTGGTAAGTGCAGAAAAGTTCTAAGCCTTTTTCTTGACTCAGAGAAATCTTGACCCTGCCATTGGAATTGTTCTCTCATGGCATGTAAGGTTTCCCCAAAGGAGAATTCCTCTGGAGGAGAGGCAGCTGGAATGGATTCTTCAGCATCTGAATCTTCATAATTGGAAAAAGGAGCCTCTGGCTGGTCTGTAATGTCTGAGTCATCCGCAGAATCATCAGAGGACACAGGCTCGGGGGGCTCTGCTCTAGGTCTCTTTTCTGGGGGCTGAGAGGCCCTGTCTGGGTGAGATTGGGATCCCCTAATTAAGGATATTAAATCTTCTGCCGGAGTAAGCATTTGTGAACTAGAAGTGGGCCTGAGTGAGGGTGGTTTAACAGGCACTGATTTAGCTGATTTGGCTGCTTTAGCCCTGGCAAAGGCCTTAATAGACATGGCTGCAGGAGGCCTAGCAGCACCACGTGCTGGGGTAGAAATATCCAAAGGGATGGTGTCTGATAAATCAGTAGGAACCACAGTTGTAGGCAAAATTTCTGAGGCTGATTCAGGTAAGGTAGCAGGAGCCTCAGTAGTAGTCATGGATTCGGCTGAAGATTGACCAGTTTTCTCGGTTTTGGCCGAAACCGAGACACTCGCGACTTGCTTAACCGTGGTTTCGGCCGAAACCGCGGACCGCGAGTGTCGGTCTTTTTCTTTGTGTTTTTTAACAATTTGGGTAGTCGGAGGATCCGACGGCATAATGTACGCAAAATCTGAGCCGAAAAACTGTTCAGCAAACTCCGACCGACGCCTAAGCGTTCGTCGGTTGAAGGAAGCACAGGCCGAACAGGCTGCTACGTCGTGGTCTGGGCCTAAGCAAGGCAAACAGTAAGAGTGGAAATCTTTATGAGGTATTTGTTTCCCACAAGTTAAACAGTTATTGACTTTTTCTGACATCGGCTGAGGCAAGAAAGAGTCCCCAACGGGTACTTAGCTTTTAGAAGTCTTCGAAGTAGTATTCGGTAGTAGTAATCTCTGGATCTGACCGACCGGCACTTGCGAACAGCTTCTGCTTCGGGCGCCACGCGGCAAGAAAGACTGAGGAAAATGGTGTCGGCTGATGCCTTTATACCCGAAGACCAGCAGAGATGATGTCGGGTGAAGTGCGACATCAGCCGAAGCCGGACCCAGACTTTGGAATCCGGCCGACCGAAGGGCTGCCTGACGACAGGACAACCCATTTGTTATGACTGCAGATGCATCCATGAAGGACATCTGCTTTTGCTATGGGCTCCTCGGCAAGAAAGACTGAATGTAATGGCATCAGCTGCCTGTTTTTATACCCCTGATGACCTGATGTCAGTCCTGGAGCGACAGCAACCAACGCAGAAATACCAAGTCACTGGTATTCGGGCTGACTGAGGGCTACCTGCAGGTAGATAACCCAAGTTTGATGACTGCAACAGTGGAACACGAAGAACATCTTGGGTTCCTTTGCCAATTTACTCCCAACAACTTCTCTTTCCTGATTGCCTACCTTCTATATCCCAATCTGCAAGTCATCCCTATTAGTAATATCTCCCTTCCTCCATTTCCATGTTAAGTCTAATTTTAGAATACTTTCTGCTACCTTCCAAATATAATATTCTGTATGGTAGTCATTGTTCTTAAGGACCTGCATTCAAAAATCTTACTCTCCTTATTTCCTGAACTCCCACCTGTTTTATCATCACTCGTTTACACTTAGATGTATACCCTTCTGCTTCAGTTATACATCTGTGCATGTGTATATAAACCTTAAACGTGTAGTTCTAAAGTATCATTTCAATTCACAATCCAAAACCACCTTATTCTAGGTGAGGATCAACTTATTCCACTTAAGTCTTGCTCTCTTCCTCTCCCAGATAAATTCCTTCAATTCTTTATTATCATTGACAACTTTCCTCTCATTGATAAAATTATGCCTAGCCTATATAAAACAAAAGGGATCAAAAACAACTTTGCTGCCTGTACATTACTAACCATATCCATAATCAAGAGCTTCTAGCTTTTCAGTTTTTATATCATCTTTTGTTTTCTTTCTTCTCACATATCCTTAGCTGGCATAACAGAATCTTTTTTTTATTCATACATCTAAACACTTCATCTTATTATAGCTCCATAAACATGGCTACTAGTGAACCAATTAAACTGTCTCAAAATGTTCTATACCACCAAAATGTCCTTTACTGGATTTATCAAGTACAAAATAATATCATCTGCAAATAACTTTTCTTGATTACCTTACCAGTTACATCCTTGAATTTGTCCCTTGTTTTGTTTATTTGCTTTATATTTTGAAACATTAACAAAGAGGAAAGATGACATCTCTGCCTGGTTACTCTGTTCAAATACAGCTTGTCAGAGAGAACCCCTACCACCTCAATTCCTCCCTTTGACCATTCAAACATCCTCTTTTTTAAATGCATTAGTCTAGTGCAAATGCCACCACTGACCTACTCAAAATCCTAGATGACTCTGAATGCTTTCATTAAATTGACAACCACTAATAATAGTACATTTTCTTACATACCGCTTCCCTCTAGATCATAAATGTTCTATTAATATTGTGAAACATTTGCAACCCTCCCATAAAGCCACAATGATCCATACCTATCACTTTTGACAACATATTTGCCATTCTCTTAACTACCACAGTCTCCAAGTGGCATTTGCCGATGGTAAAAACAGCTAGTAGTTTTACAAACGCAAGACATTGCTCTTTTGTAATGTCAGAAAACTACCAGTTTCATGCTTTCCAATTTCTAGCCTGTTTTCTGAAAAAAAAAACAATATTTCCCTTGCCTGCTGCATAAGTAAAGAATATTAATATAAAGGCCATCATCTATATAAAAAAGGGAAATTATACTTTACTATACATGTATAATGAAGATACTGTTATATCACCAAGCAGCCCAAGGGCACAACATTATATTGCTTATATTGCATCCAGCCTTGCCTTATGTATAAATATTGGATACATAACAATCAAGAACAAAAAAACTTTCTTTAACATCACTAGCATAAATAGAAATCACTGACAAGACACCCTCCAACACAAATATAAAATACTTGCATACTTTATAAAACAACTTTACAATAACATGCAATCTACTTCAAGAAGTTTATCATGCACACATTAATATAATAACAATTGTTTTTTTTTTACTTACAGTTACTTCTTCAGTCCCTTTATTTTCCTTTTAAACATTTATTATTTTACTTATTTACTTTTGTTTACAGGGATAGTCCAACTGGGCAAGAGCCCATTTTCATCAAAGGTCCAGAGAGAAAAGCTCCAATGGAAATTACAGAGAAAGGAATTACAATGAATTACAATAAAAATAATATTAACAGTTTCTAGTAAATTTTAACAAATGAATACAAATATAACAGGTCATAAAATACACACATTATTACAATGAAAAAGGATAATACTAACAGCTTCTAGCAAATTTTAAAGGTTAGACACAATTATAACACATCACAAGATTAAATATCAACCCCTATGTCACAAGATAGGTTGCAAACTGGCTCAGGGAAAGAACCCACATGGTCAGAATAGCAGGTGCCATGTCAGACTCTAAATCAGTTACAAGTGGTGTCCTACAAGGCTCAGTCCTGGGACCTCTCGTTCGGTATATATTTCTCCGAGGTACAAGCTAACACGGGTGGACTATGGCTGACCAAGTTCGCAGATGACTCCAAACTGGATGCCGTAATCGACTCTCCGGCTGACACAAGCATCCTCCAAAAGGGTCTCACAGAGACGGGTAACTGGTGCCAGAGTCATGGCCTAAAGCTAAATGCCAAAAAGTGCATAGTCATCCCCTTTGGGAAAAACAAAGTGCCCACAAATTACCACACAGGTGGTAATCCATTAAGTACGGAAGAAGTAATTAGGGACTTGGGGACCCAAGTAGATAGCCATCTCTCCTTTGACAATCACGTTGCCAAAGTGGTTAGAAAGACCTTCTATATAGCCCACCTTATCACGAAAGGGTTCACATCTAGATCAAGAGAGGTCATTGTGCCCCTCTACTCATCATTTATCAGGCATATAATTGAGTACAATGCCACATTTGGGATGTACCTTACCCGACACCTGCAGCAACTGGAAAGACCCCAAAAGTATCTCACCAAGAGGATCAAGGGGCTCAAACGATGCCCTATGCAGTTCGGCTAAAGAAACTCCAGCTCTACTCAGTTGCGTACCGCCAACTCAGAGGCGATCTGTGTCTGACGTATAAAGCCATGTCCAACCCAGAATTAATGGACATGCTTCACCTCAGGAAATCCAAATCCCTTAGAGCTACACGCTCCGGAGACTTGAACCTCAGCACAGAAATAAATAGGTCATGCTGGAGGGACAGATTCATATCCCAGAGGCTCCCCTCACTCTGGAACAAAATCCCAATCCATGTTAGGCACAGCCCCTCACTGACCCTCTTCAAGAGAAATCTTGACGAGTGGATGGGAGATCGTAAGTTTACCCCTGGGATCTCTTCTGTGTCCCTGCTTGACAGAGGTACAGTTAATTAACCTTAAAAGGGCTACCTTCTGTGACCTAATATACAGAGGCACAGTCAACTAATCTAAAAGGATGGCGAAAGCCAAACACACTTTGGCTAGGCTTATAAATGCCCTAGGGCAGATAGCCTAGTATCAACCTATGAACCTAAGATACGCACATTACAATTTTAAAGGAAACCCACAAATATAAAAGCTCATATAGCACACACAACAGAAAATACTTACCTTGCAGAATGTTTCATGTTGGATGTATCCATCCTTAGTTTAATCTATGAAGTTGTAAGTAAATAGGTAGCGTGCTACAGTGGGAAATGTGTGGTTACAAGGTTGGATTCTTAATTAGTATGGTGAAGTAAATAGGCAGGTAGACAGCAGAGAAGGGAGGAAGGGTAGAAGCTGGAGAAGAAGACAACTGAGCAAAGAAGAGAGAATAATAGATGAAAAGAAGAGAAATGCAAGAAATGTGGTGAATGGGTGAGTAGGAGAGGGGAAATAAGTATATATTAGTAGCAATATTGCATGGGATGGGAAGATGGAGGGAAAGTTTTAGATGAGTAGAGGGGGAGGTTAGTTGGCAAAGTAATAAGTGAAGGAGTCAGGAATAGCTCTGGTGAGTGTAGGGTGTAGTTGTTAGAGCTGGCAGTAAAGGAAAGGGGACTCTTAGCAGGGAGAGGTACATGAGCAGAGCCAATTACTACTGATGAAGTCCTTTAGTTTTTTTTTTTTTAAAGTGAGATTGGTTGATAGTGTTTAGGACTAGCTGAGGGATGGTATTCCATATTTTTGAGATGAAGTTTGAATCTAGAGAGTCGCCAGCTTTACTGTTGGATTTAGTTACTTGTAATAAGGATTTATTGGAGGATTGGAGTAGGCATGTATTAGTATACGGTTGGAGCAAAGCTTGAAGGCTAGGGATTTTATCAAGATGATGTACTATTCTGTGAGCAGAGGTTAGTTGAGTATAAGTCAGGTGATTTGGAACCTCTAACCAGTTTAGTTGACATCAGGTAGTGCAGTGGTCAGACCTATGTGGTGTGTTGTGGCAAAATTTGCAACCTTATTGTAGCAGCTTTCTAATTTGGATAGGTCAGTTTTACTCAAGTTGTGAAGATGGGAGAATACAGGAGTACGAGTGATCTCCTGTCTAGTGTTGTTAGTTAGGAAAGGCTTGACTCTATACAGTCAGCCTAGTTTTATGTGCGATTTCTCAATGGACCGTTTTTGTTTGTGTCTTTCGGCTTTTCCCGGTTAAGGGTAGTCACAGTGGAACTCCACGTACCGGGTTACCAGTCCTGACGCACAACCTTCAAAGAAGACACGCCCCATTCACGTATGCCTCCACACAGAAGACGCTCTAGCTGAGAATCGAACGGGACAACATCTTGCTATGAGGCGACAATGCTACCACAGGTATTAATCGAATTTCAAATTATTGTGAATAGTACACCTAGCAGTTTTGTTTGTGTGACATCATAAAATTGTGGTGGCATTGAAGGAGTGCATTTGGAATGGGGTAGGGGGATTGTGTGATTTGCCGGGGTGAAAAATCATCAGCTTAGTCTTGGACGGGTTCAGAATTAGTTGAGATTCCGAAAGAAATGATTTGACATCGGAGAAGGATTGTTGAGTTGTGGCTACAAGTTGTTTTAGGAAGGGTGCTGCACAAATAAAGAGTTGAATCGCCTGCCTACTGTATGACTAAGGCAAGAGGAGTTGATGAGTGGAGACAATTGGTGAAAATACTAAATAGTAAAGGGCCTAGAATAGAACCTTCAGGAACTCCCAAAGTTGACAGGCAGGAGGAGGACAATTTATCTTGCCATTTGGTGGCTTGCTGTCACCCAGATAAGTAGCTATGGAATCAGGTGAGAGAAGAGTAACTTAAGTTTGAGGGTGGCAAGTTTGTCAAGTAGATTTTGGTGGGAGACAGTATCAAAGGCTTTGGAGAGATCTAAGAAGACAGAAGAAAGTAGTTGTCCATTGTTTCTATGTTGATTAATGGTATTTGTGAAACTTAGGAGGGCAGCTGTTGTGCTACAGTATGTGTGAGATAAGAGTGTACTGGTTAGTAGATAGTCTAGAAACTGCACATGGATGTAGTTAGAAAGCTCAGTTTAATTACCCCCTTTGTGCAGGAGGATAAGCACAAGATATTTTCCAGTTTAAGGAGACAAAGTGTTCTGAGACAGAGCAGTTGATTAGAATAGTGATGGGATAGGCGACAGCTTCAGCTGCTATTTTAAGGAATTCTGTGAGTAAGTTATCTGCATCAAGGGTAGTGGGTTTGAGTTTACAGAGTCATTTTTTACGGTTAGAGTTGGAACAGGTTTGAAGGAGAATGTGCTGCTGCTGTTGCTAGACAGTGTTGGAATAGTTGGAGGAAAGTTGAGTTGGGGCTTGATAAGGGAGTGAATAGAATCTGTGAACTAAGTGTTAAATTGTGTGGATGTGCTGTTGGTGTTAGATTTGGTTGAGGGGGTGTGGGTGGATGAATTCCTGGGGTGAATGAGTTTATTTACGGTGTTCCAGAAATTCTTGGATTGTTGTAGTGCTGTTGCTGTGCAGCAAAATAGTAGGCCTTTTTGTCAAGTTTATCTTCGGATTTGGCTTTGGTTCTTAGTTGTTTGTATTTATCTAGGTCAGTTTAAAAAAAAAACAAGTAATCTACGTGGTATCCCCGAAGTCTCAAAACAACCCAAAGTGTAGTGGGTCTAAAAACAAAACAGTGTGAGAAACTTCTCTGTGTGGAAGATTTTCAGTCCATATATTTCTAGTTAATCACTGTATATTCATCAGATCAGACAATAGTAGTAGAAGTAGCGAATGTAAACTCGTCAAGTCAAAAAGTAATAATAAAAAATATATAATTCTACAGCATTACTAAGTATTCAAAAGTAATCCAAGCAAGGCAGGCAGTGTGTTTCCAGTCGAAAATCCTTTATTAAGTACACAGACAAGTGATCCAAGTAAAACAAAAATAGAGTAATAATTTCCTCACAAGCTTTCTAAATATATATATATACTTTTTATCAGGCATGGGAGTGGTTTATTGTGCTGTAAAACAAAGTGTTATTGGTAAACATGTTAAATTCACATCCCTTCCCCCATCAGTGTGACATTCGAGCTGGTCCCGCCCTACCTAGTAGCTGTCATAATAATATATAGCCCTAATGTACTTTAATGGTACATCTTATTTAACCAAATTATTAAGTAGATTATTAAGTCTGTGATTTTATACAAGGCAATATACTACATGGCTGGAAATATATCAACCTTAGTTCATTTTGCGATCAAAAATTATATATATATATATATATATATATATATATATATATATATATATATATATATACATTTTGCATGTAAAAATCAGTTTCTATTTTCATAACCTATTATTAACAAAGATCGCTTTCGTCCTTCTAGACTTCTTCAGGTCTGTGTACAAGAACCCTAAAAACCTATATAATTGTATAATTAGTTAGTATTGTTATTACCATCATTTTGAATAAAGTGGAAAAAAGAGAACCAGAAAAAAAAAAATATATATATATATACATGTATAATTTTATACACATATATATATATATATATATTTTTTCTGGTTCTCTTTTTTCCACTTTATTCAAATTGATGGTAATAACATTACCTATTCAAATTACATTCAACCTCTCTGTGATATCATTAGGAAGCACTGGCATATTTTGACTACTGAAGCCAGGTGCAGGGACTTCCTTGGTGAAGTTCCACACTTTTGCTATAGAGACAATACTTCCATTAAGAAACTGCTTTGCTACAAACCTCTAGTTAGCAATAGACCTTGTATTTCAGTTAGGAAAGGGACATATCCAAGCAGATTATGTAACACGTATAAGTACATTCAAACTGATGATACCTTTTTACCTTCTGTTACTGAACGTACTTTTAAATTCAACTTCTATGCCAACTGTACTAGTAGCAAACTGGTCTATTTGGCTGTTTGTGATCAATGTGGATGTTACTATGTTGACAAGATGAATCAAATATTGAAGACTGCATCAGGGAACACTTGCATGAAATAAGCAGATGTGACAGCAGGAACGCTTTATATAAGCATACTTGTAACACTGGTATTGAACTCTCTCAAGTTTTTAGTTTTGGAATCGCTGAATGTAGGAGCCACAAGTGATGATATTAAAACAAAAACAAATGGATGTTAACTTTACAATCTGACACATGGAAAGGATTAAATGGGCATATACCTTTAAAACCCTTGCTGAGACCACGTGACTTGACCAGGTGATTTTGAACTTTCTTGGCTGTATTTAAGCACTGTTTGTTAGTTTTTAGATCTGATGAAGCACCTTTGGTATGAAAGTGCTCATCTGTTACATATTTTTTTACTGTTTTTATTTTTGGATTATACCAAGTGTTTTATACAGTGCTGTGTTCACTGGTTCTTTTGTTTTAGTTGCTACAATATCAGCTAGACACTTGGCTGAAGTTATGGCACCAAACCCCACTGAACAGTAGTTTTGTTTTTGTTTTGAAGCACAGTTACTACTTTATAAAGTAAGACAAACAACTGCAGTCATGAGTGAACATGCCTAGTTGGTCAAATTAATTTAGCAAATTTGCCCTATGCTCTTAACTGAAATAGCGTACCTTGACAACATTAAAATATATTAGAGATATTGCATGTATGTGACATAAGTATGCGGGTTTTAACAACTGCTAACCACCAGCAGCTCTACAGACCCTTCTAATTAAAAAAAATGTGAAAGTCTGTGCATAAGTATATAAAAACTAGCCTGGGTGCTTTTCAATGTAGTACTGGAGCGCAGAGTCTCTCATGCACTGGGAATGTTCTCATTCTATGCTAAACAGAATAATACGCATTTATAAAAATAAGTAGAAATGCAGTTACATGAAAGACAATTGCATAAACAAAAGAGCATCATACAGTATTATATTGTATAAAAACCTCAGCTTTGGCCGGCTAAGAACTAGCTGTATTCAACTGGACGTATAAGAGAATTTAAGTACCTTTATCTGCACTTTTGTTCTCAAAAATACAGTATTTAAATTGGTTTTAACTGTGTTGCAGGAATATTAACTGAACTGGAAGTTAGTCAGTGTTTGCTGAATTTTATTATTTGCTAGTAATTACAGGTATGGGGGTAGCCACATTCTTTGATTTCCTGTCCTTGCCTGTTTAAGTGGTACAGTGTGAAATATTTTCTGCTTAAAAACCTCAGCTTTGGCGGCTAAGAACTAGCTGTATTCAACTGGACGTATAAGAGAATTTAAGTACCTTTATCTGCACTTTTTCTTTCAAAAATACAGTATTTAAATTGATTTTAACTGTGTTGCAGGAATATTAACTGAACTGGAAGTTAGTCAGTGTTTGCTGAATTTTATTATTTGCTAGTAATTACAGGTGTGGGGGTAGCCACATTCTTTGATTTCCTGTCCTTGCCTATTTAAGTGGTACAGTGTGAAATATTTTCTGCTTAAAAACCTCAGCTTTGGCCGGCTAAGAACTAGCTGTATTCAACTGGACGTATAAGAGAATTTAAGTACCTTTATCTGCACTTTTTCTTTCAAAAAATACAGTATTTAAATTGATTTTAACTGTGTTGCAGGAATATTAACTGAACTGGAAGTTAGTCAGTGTTTGCTGAATTTTATTATTTGCTAGTAATTACAGGTGTGGGGGTAGCCACATTCTTTGATTTCCTGTCCTTGCCTATTTAAGTGGTACAGTGTGAAATATTTTCTGCTTAAAACCTCAGCTTTGGCCGGCTAAGAACTAGCTGTATTCAACTGGACGTATAAGAGAATTTAAGTACCTTTATCTGCACTTTTTTTTTTCCAAACAATACAGTAATTAAATTGATTTTAACTGTGTTGCAGGAATATTAACTGAACTGGAAGTTTTGACTCTGCTCTTCGGTTAGTCCCACCCACCCTCCCTGTTTTTGTTTTGGTGTTAATCTTAGTGGCCTTGAAACTGCCCGCCCCTCTTGTAAATTTGTGTTTGGATACTCCTTCTGGGCCCATCTCATTTGCTCACTCAACTGAGTGCAGTGAGATCATATTCTGATTTCAGGCACTCCTACTGTGTACAAAGAGAGCATCTGGGAAACAGAAAAAAAAATTAAGCTTGTTTCCTGCCTTTCTTGTTAAGTGGTATAGACTATTTGTAGGCTTCTGAGCCCCCAAGCCCTTTTGTCTTGGAGGGAAGCCTTCTAGCTTAGTTTTTTTTTTCTTATAACTAGCCAGTTTTCTAGTTTCAGCACTCAAATCTGTTACTTTGATCTCAGCACTTGTTCAGAAAAAAAAAATGTCATCTGCTTTTACTATACTTGTGTTTCTACCTACTTTATTTTACTTTTGCATCATCTTAAAAGTACTCAATTGTATTTATTACTGCTTGGTGTAACTCATTCTAAGCCTTTTGGTTTAAACACTTGGGCTTCGGATCAGTTGTTTTGCACTGAGAGGGTTTGTGGTTTGCACTGTAGTTGCAGAACAGGTAGCTTATATCCTTCTAGGTTGGGAACTGCTGATTGAGGGTTCAGTGTCTGTTATTCTAAAAGTGTATTAATTCTGGTTCAAGCACTTGGGCTTTCAGGCCAGTTATTTTACATTAAGAGGGTTCGTGGTCTTCACTCTTGTGGGAGGAGAGGCTGGACTCTGCCCTTCTGAGCTGGGAATTTCTGGTTAAAGGCTTATAGTGCATGCATATCTGAACTGCTTCTTACTGAAGTTGGTGCGCCTTGTTTGCTGTGGCATAGACTGGATTCGGGCCTGCTGGATCTAGCTTTGTTTGTGTAACTGGAGCACTAATCCAGGCATTCTCTAAAGTATTCAATTATATTTATTACTGCTTGGTAGTAACTTGATTAAAGTGTAGCTATCATTCTAAGTCTTTTGGATTAAGCACTTGGGCTTCAGACCAGTTGTTTTACATTAGGAAGGTTTGTGGCATGCACTGTGGTGGCAGGACAGGTAGCTTTCATCCTTCTAAGTTGGGAACTGCTGATTGAGAGCCCAGTGTCTGTTATTCTTAAAGTGTATTAGTTCTGGTTTAAGCACTTGGGCTTCAGGCCAGTTATTTTACATTAAGAAGGTTCGTGGTCTGCACTCTTGTGGGAGAAGAGGCTGGACTCTGCCCTTCTGAGCTGGGAATTTCTGGTTAAAGGTTTATAGTGCCTGAATATTTGAACTGTATCTTACTGAAATTGGTACACCTTGTTTGCTGTAGCATAGACTAGATCCAGGCCTGCTGAATGTAGCTTTGTTTATATGCTTGTTGTTTGTTTGCTTGTTATTTCCCTGGAACGCTAATTCCACCTAATACGCGGCTTCTCGGCGCTTCTGTGGATCACTAGTGATATCTGCATTGCTTACTGTACTTATTTCCTTGTTTCACTTGAGAGAAAGTTACTGTTTGTCGTTTTTGCATTTAAGTTACCTGTAACACATTGCACAAGTTACCTGGCACTTGCTCATTAAAGCAAAGTCAGCACTAAAAATTAAAAGCACTACACCCTCACTCCCCACTGGCCCTTGTTTTCAATTATAAAGGAATTCCCAATATTATTCTAGCATGTCCAAAGGTCAGTTGTCAATCGCCTCTCCGGTCCAGCTGGTGAATCTGGGAATCTTGAGGCAATGTTACAACTGCCTCATGTACACAAACAACCCTCTCCTCCTCCCAACAAATTCCAACACATGTGAGAGATGCAACCATATAGCCAAACTGGAGGCTAAGCTCTCTCAACTCAGTACTGGCATAACCAGTCAGGAGGATAAGGAAACCACACTCACTACAATTCCAGTCTCACATAGACCTACCACGACAGCAAACCAAACACATAATCACACAAAAACATACTCGGAGGCTCTAAATAAAGATCTGCCTAAGCAGCAGAGACCTCCAAAGCAGACACCCAAGCAACCACTACCCCAAAACAAAACACGTGCAACACATATCTCACAAAGCCAGTGTGCCGAACAGTCACAGCCCTTAAGACTAAACACACCTGATACACTTGTAACAGGTGACTCTATCGTCAGGCACACTGACGTCCCGCTCAGCAACGGTGAGCAGCCTGTTGGGCGCTAGGATCCGCCACATAACACAAGCACTCAGGTCACTCCAAGGCAAGTACAAATATGACTCAGTCATTGTCCATGCTGGTGTGAATGACCTGAGACGTACCTCCCTGGACTACATGAAAAGAGACATAGAGGAGCTCTCTGAGCATGTAACCCAGGCCAGTATGACCCTGACCTTGAGTAGCATCTTACCCTCACCAAGAATGATGCCACAATATGAAGACAAGATGATCAATTTCAACAATTGGCTTAAGTACTGGTGTCATTCAAAGGGGATCCAATGCCTGTCAGCTTGGGATGATATACTCGACAAGCCACGATGCTTCGCTAGGGATGGCTTGCACCTGTCACCCCTGGGCTTTCGGATATTGGCAAAGGCTCTTGCTACCCCCATAGTGCCTTTTTTAGGCAAGGCTCAAAAGACAAACCCACCTCCATAGGTATTACAAGGGATAAGAAACTAAGAGCAATGCTACTCAACGCCAGAAGTCTAAACCTCAAGATGCATGCACTCGAAACTCTCCTTAGCATGGAGAACATCGATATCTGTGCAGTAACAGAAACCTGGTTCAGGGCTCCCGAGAGCACCAAAGCACTAACAGGTTATACCTCATACCATGCTTTTCTGCCCCAAAACTTGGACCAAACCACAAAAGGAGGGGGAGTATCGATATTCATCAAAGATACCCACACCTCCAGGTTGTTGGCAAAGCACGAAGCATCAGAGACTATCCATGTGCAACTAATAGTGAGTAAAACTGCCTTCCAGTTTATAGCCTGCTACAGACCACCCTCCAAACCCAGGAACCCCACTCGGCCTTCCTGAGAACACTGGAAAATATGAAGGTCTCTCCAAACACCATTATATTGGGCAACTTCAACTATCCAAACATAGACTGGGAGCATTACTCTAGCTCCAACACCCTAGCCCAAAGGTTCCTAGAACTTATAAACTCAAATGCTATGGAACAACTTGTTACCACTCCCACAAGAGGGGAAAACATACTGGACCTGATCATCACCAACATGGGGACTCTATGCTCCAGACCAGAAGTGTATCCCTCACTGGTAAGATCAGACCATAAACTAATCTCACTGGATATTCACATCCCGACCCCACCCCCTGCCCAGAAAACCACAGTGACAAACTTCTCTAAAGCAAATTTCACACTCCTCAAAACTGAGGTGGAATCCTTCAAAGCCCCTGGGCCTGTGGAAAATACGGCCCAGACCGCAGAATCCTTTATAAACGCATTCTATGAACACCTTCAGGAATGCATGGATCATGCGATCCCAAATAAAACCAATACCCAATCCTCCAAAAGCAGACGTCCTGTCTGGTGGACCCCAGCCATAAACAAACTATACAATAGAAGGAGGAAGCTACTAAATGATAGAGCAAAATCCCAAAAAGGGAAGGCATCACTGATCAGTATTAGCAAAAAACTACGGGCACTCATAAAATTGTCTAAGGCCAGCTTCGAGAGAAAAATTGCACAGGACACTAAGGATAATCACAAGGCTTTCTTTAGATATGTTAGGAACCTGGGTGGTTATGTTAGGAACCTGGGTGGTAATTCCCAGATATGCTCAGAATTAGTCCAAAATGACAAAAAATGCACCGAACCCACAGACATTGCCAACATCCTAGCTGACAGGTTCAGCGCACACTTCTCCCTCCCCACCAAAAGGGCAAATATCTATCCCAGCAGAGTGCTGCCCCCCTGACATCTCAGATGCTCAGGTAAGAGCCGCCCTCTCCAAAGCAAAAAACACAGCATCAATGGGACCAGACGGTGTCCTGGGCTGCGTCCTACATGAACTCCAAGAAGAGCTAAACCCAAACATAAAACTACTGTTCAATCTCAGCCTTACTACAGGATATGTGCCCAAAGAGTGGCGTACAGCAACAGTGGTCCCTCTCCATAAAGGTGGTGCCTCAACGGATCCTGGAAACTATCGCCCCATAAGCCTGACTAGCTTGGTCTGCAAAGCTATGGAAAGGATCATCATGGACCTCATAAATAAAGACACTGGGGACCTACAGACACTGGATCCTACCCAGTTCGGCTTTGTTAAGGGCAGATCCTGCCTCTTAAACCTGGTTGATTTCTTTGAAACAGTCACCAAGGCCATTGACGAGGGGAAGGTGGTCCACACAGCCTACCTGGACCTCGCAAAAGCCTTCGATACAATACCCCACTCGGGCATTATAGATAAGCTCACCAGCTTAAATATAAACCCCTATGTCACTAGATGGATTGCAAACTGGCTCAAGGACAGAACCCACATGGTTAGAATTGCTGGAGCCATGTCAGACTCCAAACCAGTTACAAGTGGTGTCCCACAAGGCTCAGTCCTGGGACCTCTCTTGTTCGGTATATATTTATCAGAGGTACAGGCCAACACGGAAGGACTGTGGCTGACCAAGTTCGCAGATGACTGCAAACTGGGTGCCATAATCGACTCTCCAGCTGACACAAGCATCCTCCAAAAGGGCCTCATAGAAACAGACAACTGGTGCCAGAGCCATGGCCTCAAGCTAAATGCCAAAAAGTGTATAGTCATCCCCTTTGGCAAAAACAAAGTGCCCACAAATTACCACATAGGTGGTAATCCATTAAGTACAGAAGAAGTAATTAGGGACCTGGGGACCCAAGTTGATAGCAATCTCTCATTTGACAACCACGTGGCCAAAGTGGTTAGAAAAACATTTTATATAGCCCACCTAATCATGAAGGGATTCACATCTAGATCAGGGGAGGTCATCGTGCCTTTTTACTCATCCCTCATCAGGCCCATAATGGAGTACAATGCCCCTTTTGGGATGTACCTTACCAGACACCTGCAGCAACTGGAAAGACCCCAAAAGTACCTCACCAAGAGGATCAAAGGGCTCAAACAGATGCCATATGCTGCACGGTTAAAGAAACTCCAGCTCTACTCAGTGGCATACCGCCTGTTCAGAGGCGATCTGTGCCCGACGTATAAAGCCATGTCCAACCCAGAATTAATGGACATGCTGCATCTCAGAAAATCCAAATCCCATCGAGCTACGCGCTCGAGAGACTTGAACCTCAGCACTGAAATAAATAGGACATGCTGGAGGGGACAGATTCATAACCCAGAGGCTCCCTTCACTCTGGAATAAATCCCAGTCCAGGTTAGGCAAAGTCCCTCATTGACTCTCTTCAAGAGGAATCTTGATGAGTGGATGGGAGATCGTAGGTTTACCCCGGGTATCACTTCTGTGTCACTGTTAGACAGAGGCACAGTATACTAACCTCGAAAAAGGGCATAGCAAAATAAATTTAAAATGGGTGGTGAAAGCCAAACACATTCTGGCTAGGCTTATAAATGCCCTAGGGCAGATAGCCTAGTATGAACCTATGAACCTATAGGCATTAAATTATAACATCTAGAAAGCCCCACCTAATCAGCCATTCCTTCAAAAGAGCACACAATGCAACAATAGAACAATGAAAAGAAGGAGTGTGCAATTCTTTGCACCTGGCTAACCATAATAAATATAACGCAGAAATTAAAAGCCTCACAAGGCCTGCATGTTTTGCAAATGTCTGCAACTTAACATGAAATCATTAGAGACGCACTGGATCAAAAGTCATACAGAATTAAAGTTAACAGGAACCTATTTAGACAGAACAGTATTCAACAGTGCAACTAAAATAAAATTTAAAATAATGACCAAGTAAGAGATATGTCTGCAACCAAGATCAATGATTTATAGGAAAATAAGCACATAGCATTTTAGACATTTAGAACTGGATGTGTTACTGTGTAGCAGATTCCTTATGTTGGTGCATTTGATTGGGCAACAATAAATATAAATAAGCTCGTGACTACCTACAGCCGATGGCATGCAACCGTTTAGCACTGTAATACCTGCTAGGAGGTGATGAAGAGTACCCAGCAGGTAATTAGCCACACCTTGTAGGAGACATACAGCCTTACCGGTAAATGGTGGGACAACAAAGTATAATTAATGCCTTCTGATCACCATTCTGGGGGTGCAGAAAAGGTGTAATAGTGTCAACAGTCGAACAGGTTGTGGTGCAACTGCACAGAAGGCAGTTGGGAGAAGCTTATGGGAGGAAAACAAAAATCACATCTCTCACAGCAGAGCTATTCTAAAATTAAGATGGAGCTGCGGGTACAATTCTTGTGAACGCTGGTGAAAACAGACTCCCTGATATGTGCCCACTACTGACAAGAGAGGTAACCAGCATAGGGTACAGTAACAGATTCTGACGAATCTGCAGATAAGGTATAGGTGGTTCTGCAGTGGAAAGCACATGCTGTTTGTAATACGTCTGTCTCAATGAATGAGAAAAGGATAAACAGGGCACACAAACAACATAAGTCAAACATCGCCATCTTTACAGGGCACCTCTCTAATCAGCAATCTTAGCCAAACTCCAAGAGTCTTGAACAGAGCATATATACTCTTCTAATGACATGTGTAACTTAATTAACATACTTCTTAATAATGTGACTAGCATTGTCACCAATATTATAATCCTTGTCTTTTTAACCCAATCGCTGATGATTTTCACTACTGCATAATTTAAATGAAGCTACGAATGTCTACCCACAGTAGCTTGTTCCCCATTCCTCTTCCATCAAAAACCCACATTCACTGTTAGCATGCTAACTCCCAAAAGATTCTGATATCTGAAGATGATGGTGGATAGCTGCCTAGTGACACTGTGTAGATATCCTTTCCTTATTTTGATTATCTGCTGAGACCCACTATGACTACAAGAACTAGATTCCCTTCTTTTGACACTTTATTGCATTAGGTTCACTACCTCTTTTGGACTTGGCGAGTCTTTGAGACTTGTGAAAACTTGATTCAGCATATATGTATTACAACAATGCTACCCTGTAAATTAAACTATAAAATCAGTGCTTTTCGTTTATATTCTTGGTTATGTAAATTTGTCTGCTCCTGTAAGAATTTGCTTTTTGTCACTGGCTATTCGGATTACTCAGCTTGCTGTAGTGGTTTATGCCAGCTGCTTCAGAACTGAATTTCCTAACTCACAAGCCTGAAAACCAGTAACTGGCCAGGTAATGGTACAGATTATAAAGAGATCATGGCTGACTTTGTAGCCTTTATTATCCCATTAGACACATCCACACAACGACTAGCACTGTCAACTCAAAGCAAGAGGTTGTCTAGTTCAGTTTTGTGCAGGGTGGATTCTGCATGTCCTCCCAGTCTGTGTTTGCATTGGCTTACTCCTGGTGCTCTAGTTTCCTCCAACATCCCAAAGACACACAGTAGGATTAGCAAAGTAAACTTTTCCATAGGTGTGTGTGTGTGTGTGTGTGTGTGTGTGTGTGTGTGTGTGTGTGTGTGTGTGTGTGTGTGTGTGTGTGTGTGTGTGTGATGTAGAAGAAAGGCCTGGAAATCTGCTTCTCTTTCCTACTTGTCTAGCAAATACGGAGGCTGTGCCAACTGTTGATGTAGAGTCAGAAGTGATTCAGCAACATTGGATGGATTACACATCTAGGCATGAGGCACTGTTTTGTTGAGTGTGTATTTGGCACTGGTATATGGAACAGAGTTTGTATTTGTACTGGTGACTACATTATATTGTAATGAACTCATTTTGATGTCTGAAAAGAAGAACAGGAAGACTCTGTGTGTGTGTGTGTGTGTGTGTGTGTGTGTGTGTGTGTGTGTGTGTGTGTGTGTGTGTGTGTGTGTGTGTGTGTGTGTGTGTCAGTGGATTATTCAGTTAGAAAGAATAGGTACTTTTTTGTGTAGAAGATGTACAGGAGTCTCTCACTGAATATTCAACATGGACGTGCTCATCTTCGACCCTTAGAGCTTTTTTTTCTTTGCAAATTGTGGGCTTTTTATGAACATTTTTTCTCATTTAAGGCTGTTCAGCACTGCAGATTTACATATGATAGCCCTGGCAGGTTCCCTGTATTAATAACATAACACACTTGCCAAAATAGAAAATATCATGGAACCAAATCAAATTAAGTTGACTGTGGACTTTATTCAAACTTCCAACAAGGTAATAGCTAGCACTCTGACATCTTGGCAGCTCACTTACTAGGGGCTAAGCTGTCTTATTTCACAGTCACAAGAATCCAGCAATTCAGAGCTATTCGACACTTCAGGACTGCTTTAGAATACCTTAAATGCCTCCACACCACTCAACTGTACTGAATTTCACAGAATGTCCAGATTTGTGCCTCATATTTTTGTCTATGCCTCATAAAATGAGTAGTTTTCTAGCAAATCATTGAGGATTATAGTCACTGAATAACAAAAATTTGAATTTTAGACTTCATATATTTCAAAGAAGTCCATGATAACACAAAACCTGTTATTCTAGCAACTTTCTAAGTTCATAAGAGCAATATTTTAAAGTTGTCCCTTTGTCCCCTATTATTTTTTGATCTGTCCATAGTTTTTGTACCAAGAGGTTGAGAGGTATGATGTTCATTAAAATTAATACAAAAATACTTTATTCATTATAAATATTTAACACCAGGTAAACATTCATATCTCTTGGTGTTTAAAATCAAAATAGATCTAAAACATTTCCTTTATAACGTGACTATGAAATAAGTATAGAAGGCAAACTGCTGAAAAATCAGATGGCTGGCTATGATTTTGTTAGAAGCCTGAATAAAATCCATAGGCAGTAGCACTTGTTTGTTGTTTACTGTAATAAGAATTCATTCTGTCCATTTTGTAATCTTTTTTTTCCTTTGTCACCACTGTGCTAAGCTTGGTAAGGTGCTTAGAATGTAAACATTGATATAAACTTGATCTATTGTATAGCTCTCTCTTTCTCCATGCAACAGTGTACTTTATTAGCCTAGGCGCTCCTTATATTTGACTACTGCTTATCTTATTATACTACTATGTTCAGCTTCTACTGCTCTACCTTTTCTGCTCAGCATAGGAGATGGACTCACTTTGCTGCAATAATTGCTCTACTCCCCCCAGCAGCAAGGCAGCAATGCAGTTGAAAAGTGTCTGAGAGGGGCAAGTTCGCATGTCTAGTTAAATAAATTAAATTAGAAAGCCATGTCCAAACCAGGCATCTATGTTCTCTGCACTAACAATGATGGAAAGAAAGAAACAAAAAAGTCTGAAATACTCAGGAAATACCGCTGATATAAGTAACCAATAAAAGAACCTTCAGCTTTAATTTCTGAAGCTATGGAGCTCAAGCAAACATTATAATGTAATAGAAACAGACTGATGATAAGCTGGACTTCTGAACTAATCACTGTTGCCCTTTATGACAACATAAGAGGCAATTAAAAATGATAAACTGATATGATGATAAGTATGCATTATATATTTTACAAACTAAAATAAATGCATCTGGAACAGAATGAATGGACTGTGAAGATAAATTGTAATAAAAACAAAAGTAAAACACAATATCAAAGTAGTATGCTCTAGCTGTTTGGTTCTATGACATTTAGTTATTTCTGCTGTACACAATGCTTCTTCCTGGGAAGAAGAAGAAAAAATGGGTGAAGAAGGCAGTGGAAATCATGTGTGTGTGTGTCTGTGGTAAGGGAATATTTTCACACTGTATCCGCACTATACATAAGAAACAGAAAGTACAGTTGTGTACACTTACCATAAATGTAGAAGTTCGAGTGTATTCACTGTTGCAGTCATCGCACTTGTGTTATCCTGCCAGGGGTAGCCCTCAGTCGGCCCGAATACCAGAGGCTTAGTATTTCTGCTTCGGTTGCTGTTGCTCCAAGACTGATGTCAGGTCATCAGTGGTATAAAATCAGGCAGCCAACGCCATTACATCAGTTTTTCTTGCCCCAACTTTCAGGAGTCCCCAAATAGGGAGCTAAGTTATGGTAGAACACCACTAGTAGAAAGTAAATACCAAAAATTGCCTGTAAGGAGAGCAGAAGAGAGAGAGACACAAGGGGGATGGAGGGTAGGAAACCAGGACTGCAACAGTGAATACACTTGAACATCTACATTTATGGTAAGGCTACACAACTGTACTATGTTCTTTGTGTTTCACTGTTGCAGTCATCACACTTGGGTTGATTCCCAAAGCTGAAGAAAAGAGTGGAGGCAGTCAAGAAGACTGGGGTCTGCCTAGGATGCCCTTCAAGACTGCAGTGGTAAAGCCTGCCCTGGATTTGGAGAAGATAGGCAGGTGATGATGCTTGGTGAAGGTATGAACAGAAGTCCATGTTGCAGCCTCCAGGATGTCCCTGGTGGGGACCCCCTCTGAGAAAAGCTGCAGAGGTGGAGGTTGCCCTGGTGGCCCTTTGGGGGAGGTTTCTCATGCTGTTTGTAGAAGAAATGGATGCAGTGTGCTATCCATTTGGAGATGGTTTCTTTGGATATGGCCTTGCCCTCTGCCCCTGCTGCAAAGCTGACTAGCAACTGGTCAGTTTTTCTAAAAGATTTAGTCCTATCCAGATAGAATCTGAGCTGTATGTGCACATCTAGAGAGTGCAGAATCCTTTCCCCCTTGTTTTGAGGGTTATGGAAAAAGGTGGGCAAATGAATGGACTGGTTGAGAGCCACACTGGACACCACTTTAAGCATGAAGGATGAGTTAGTCCTGAGGGAGACCCTGTCAGCATGGAAAATGATGAAGGGCTCTACAGCCATGCGTGCTTGTAGCTCTGAAACTCTTCTAGCTGAAGTGATGGCCAGAAGCAAGGCGGTTTTCCAAGAGAGGAATTTTAACTCTGCTGAAGCTGCAGGCTCAAAGGGGGTAGGGTCAGATTTTCCAACACAAAGTTAAGGTTCCAAGCTGGGGTAGGAGCTCTTCTGGGTGTTTTAGCCCCTCTTAAGAACTGTTTGATGAGAGGGTGTGAGAAGAGAGGTGGCTCTGTGCAGTAATGAGCAAAGATGGCAGAGGCATGAATTTTAATAGAAGAGAAGGATAGACCCCGGTGCAGTAGGTCTGCTAGGTTATCCAGGATGAGAAGTAGGGAGGGCTGTGTTGTTTCGGCTCCCTTAGCCTGGATCCAGGTGCAAAACCTTTTCCACTTGTCAGCATAGGATTTTCTAGTGCTGGGACATCTGGCTTCACATATAACGTCCAGGTCTTGCTTGCTTAGGCTGGCCACTGGAGGAGAGGTCAAGGAATAAGCCAGGTTGCCAGATTCAGGGTCTGCAATTGTGGATGCATGAATTTTCCATTCTTCTGGGTCAGGAGTATTGGGATCTGAGGTAGGTGTCATGGTGGCAGGGGTAACAGACTGCGCAGTAGTGGGTACCAGTGTTGGGGAGGCCAGTCAGGATTGCTCTTGGTTTTTCCTCCCTTATTTTGAGTAGTACCCTTGTAAGAAGAGGTAGAGGGGGAAATGCATAGATTGAGAGGTTTACACACTGGAAGGATAGGGCATCCATTTTCCATGATTTGCTATGAGGTTGCCTGGTACAGAATTTGCTGAGCTGGTGGTTGTTTTGGGAGGCAAACAGGTCCACCTTTGGGGTTCCCCATTTCTGGGTTATGAGGCTGAAGGTGCTGTGGTTTAATTCCCACTCATGGGTCTAGGAGATTTCTGCTTAAGTTGTCTGCCAGAAAGTTTTGGTTGCCTGGCAGGAATTGTGCTAGCAGGTGAATTTGCATAGCTGAAGCCGTGTGCCAAAGGGTCATGGCTAGCCTGCAGAGTGGATAAGAGCGAGTTCCTCCCTGCTTGTTGATGTACCACATCACTGTGGTGTTGTCTGTTTTGATTAATAGAGGCACCAGAGAGAGTAGGGGTCTGAAAGCTGCCAGAGCATGCTGAAGAGCCAGCATCTCTTTTTGGTTGATCTGCAGGTGTATTTGATATGGACTCAGGTGGCCCTGAATGTACCTGCTGTCCAGGTGCACACCTCAGGCATAGTCTGATGCATCTGTGGTTAGGGTCTGGGCAGCGTGGGTTTGAGCAAAGGGAAGGTCTTTGTTGTAGTTGCATGCTGCTGCCCACCAAAGAAAATTTTCCCTTAGACAAGGTATCATAGGTATGATAGTTTCCAGGTCCTGAGAATATTGACACCAAAGGCTTTTTAAGTATCAATGAAGTTTCCTCATATTGAGGCTGGCATATGGAATTAGTAAAATGCAGGAAGCCATGAACCCTACAGCTTGCAGGATTTTCCTTGTGGATAACTGGGTTCTGGTAGCTAGTTGAGAGAAGTAGCCTATCATACAGGCTTGTTTTTCTGGAGTAAGGAATGCCATCTGGGATGCTGTATCCAGGCTTGCTCCCAGGAATACAATTTTCTGACTGGGGACTAGTTTGGATTTCTTTTCGTTTATAGTGTACCCAGTGAGGTCAGTAGGTCCTTTATACAGGTCAGGTGCTGCAACAGCTTTTCCTGACTGTCTGCCTGAATCAGGCAGTCGTCCAAGTAGGGGTACATTTGAATATTTCTTTGTCTGCAAAAAGCAATGGCTGGAGCCAGGCATTTTGTGAAAACTCTGGGGGGCAGTGGATAAGCCAAAGGGAAGTGCAGAGAACTGATTGTGCATAGATCCTGCCCTGAAACATAGATATTTCCTGCACGAGTCCCTGACTGGGATGTGCAGATAGGACTCTTTTAGGTCTAAGGTGGCTAGTCAAGCATCTTTGGTTAACATAGGAAGAAGCTGCTGGAGAGTGAGCATTTTGAATTTTGGTTATCACCAGGAAGGTGTTTAGAATTGATAGATCTAGGATTGGGTGACAGGTGCCCTCTTTTCTGGATACCAGGAAAAGTCTGGAATAGAAACCTTGGCCTATCTGGTCAGCAGGAACAGGCTGTATTGCCCTCATGGAGAGCATGGAATTAACTTGGTTTTGGGCCTCTGCCCACTGGTTTGGAGGAAGATCTGGGAACCTTTTTGGAGTTGGCAGTGTGTGGAAATAAAATTTGTACCTCTGGGACACTATGTTGAGAACCCATCGGTTGTTGGTGATGGAGGCCCAGTGTTTTGCATGGGAGGCAAGTTTTCCTCCTAAGGGCACAAGTAGGTGGGCAGGGGTAAGGGGTGGAGTTGAAAAGTCATTGTGAGTTTTTGTCATAAGGGGGTGGCTTAGCACTCCCTGTTTTAGAAGTGGAGGTACTCCATTGCTTAGACCTCTGCATTTCCTGGGACTGCTGTCTGGGGGGTCTGCTTCCCCTAGGTGTAGTCTGAACCAGCCATGAGGGGGCTGGAAAGGACCAGTGCTTGGAGGGACAATGCCTACTGAATCTCAGAGGCTGGACTTGCAAAAAGTATTTAACTGTCTGCATAGATTTAGCTTTTTCTTCCATCTTTTTTAAAACCTATTCTGCCTTGGTGCCAAACAAATTGTCTTTGTTCAATGGTGTGTCCAATAATTTTGATTTGACATGGTCTGGCAAGGTCTGTTCCTTAAGCCA
Organism: Protopterus annectens; assembly: GCF_019279795.1. Classification (NCBI taxonomy): domain Eukaryota; kingdom Metazoa; phylum Chordata; order Ceratodontiformes; family Protopteridae; genus Protopterus; species Protopterus annectens. Next base: position 443,543,170 of record NC_056729.1, on the reverse strand, counting down.
AGCATGCCTTCTAATTACAGAACCTGTGACTGCTGCCTGGCAGGATGCTTCTAGGGTGTCAAACCTACACTGTAGGCTATGTTTAGTAACTTGGTTTGCAGAATGCATACACTCCTCTAATTCTTTAATTTCTGCACAAGCTGGAAATGTAGATAATTTTTGTTTAAGAAGTTCCATTGTATGTTGCTGGTATTTTAGCATGTGGAACTAACAATTTAATGCTCTAATGGCAAGAGTTGCAGAGGTGTATACTTTTTTACCCCATCTGTCAAAAGCTCGGGAATCCCTGTCCGAAGGGGTGGGATTCTTAGCTGTGGCTGCTTTTATTTCTTTGGGTCCTTGGAAGATGACCTCTGGGTCAGCAGTAGGATTTTTGAAAAGAAATTTGTGTGAGTCAGGGACACTGTAATACCCGTCAGGTTTTCTGGGAGCAGGTGGTAGGGTGTCAGGAGTTAAACTGGATTCCATGAAAACATCATCCACAACATCCAGGACAGAAGGAATAGCTAAAGGATCTGTGCTGTGGTAAATCTAAAAATTCCCTGAGTCTCTTTTTGGACTGAGGATAATCCTGGCATTCCCAATGGAAATGCTCTCTCAAAGTATGTGGGGTTTCAACAAAAGAAAAATCCTCTGGAGGAGAGGCAGAAGGAATGGATTCCTTTGCATCTAAATCCTCATAAGCAGACAAGGGCATGTCTTCATATTCAGAAACCTTAGAGTCGTCGGACTCCTGGTCAGATAAAGCTGCTGGGAAGAAGTTTCTTTTTCTTTTAGAAGGGGTAGGCTGGCTTCCCCTAATAAGCATGATAAGGTCTTACACCATTTTAAGCATTTGAGACTGAGGCATGGAAGCAGGTGCTTGAGCTTGGGTCAGTTTTTTAGGCTTAGTTCGTACTCTGGGCCTCAGAAATTCGGTTAGTTTTAGAAAGAGCTGAAGACGCAAAAGAAGTCGTCAGTTTGTGTCGAATATTGGTAGTGCAAAGAATTTCCTCGGAAGCCGGTGCCTGCTCAGCGGCTCCGGACCCATCTAAGGTAGAGACATCCGCAGAATCCTTAGTCGAAGAAGAGTCTCGTGGCATTCCAGACTCCAAACAGGTCTCGGTAGCGGCCTGTGAATCCATAGATGCAGGCATCAAGGGCTGCAAAAGCGCCTCACTGGAGTACCGGCGACTAGCGTAACGGACGCGTCATGGGCAGTTTTGGACCTGTGCAGTCTGTCTCTGTCTTTATCCTTATGTTTTTTCAGAAGATTGGTAGTTGGATGACTTACCGAAGCCATTTTGGAATACAGAGATCGAGAGCAAAAGTATTTAGCTACGATAAGCACCCGACGATGTACAGTTTTGGCGTTGAACAAAGCACAAAACTGATAGCGAGGGACATTAAACAGGTGACGCAGTAAGAATGAAAATCTCGGTGTGGTATTTGCTGTCCACAGGTGAAACAATTGTTAACTTTTTCTGACATCGGTTAGAGCAAGAAAAAAGGATCCACAATGGGGTACTTAGCTTTAGAAGACTTCAACTTCAATTTCGGAAATGAAAAACTCAGGTATCGGCCGACCAGCACTTGTGTGAACTGCTTCTGCTTCGGGCCCCTCAGCAAGAAAAGCTGGTGTAATGGAGTCGGCTGCCTGATTTTATACCACTGACGACCTGACGTCAGTCCTGGAGTGACAGCAACCAACACAGAAATACTAAGCCTCTGGTATTCGAGCCGACTGAGGGCTACTCCTGGCAGGCTAACCCAAGTGTGATGACTGCAACAGCGAAACATGAAGAACAACTGTGTATTACTCAACAAAAGAGCATCCCAGTAGATGAAGTCTGCATTTCTGAGGTTTAGATTTCTGCAGTTCCCTGTCTGGGGGCTATTATCTTTGAGTAAGGCTCTAAAATGATTGCCACATAATATACAACATACAACTCTTGGCTAGCTAGATTACAGTACAACTGCAAATAATTCTGGATGACAAACACAACACTGTCTAAGATTGAGGAGGTTTATTTCTTTTGGCTGGTTAAGAACACTGACATCTAAAAGATAAGTAGCAGACAGCAGCGACCCCAGGGGTTACTGCTATTAATGATCTTAGCACCAAAATAATGTTACTGTCCAGCAGAGGTAAGAGCACTCCTGCATAAAGAGTATGTGACTGTTTGTCCTAGGTTGAGTCTTGTATCCATTTCTGATATGTATGAAGACATGTACCTAGTAGCTTTACCAAAACTGATATCACCATAACTGTAGTCACTTATGGTTACAATAAGTGCAGTTACTCTACAAAATGATTTCTGCTCTGAAGACATTACTCTCCTGGTCTTGGTGGATTTCCTTTGACATTCCATAATGACTTCTGCTCTGAAGGCATAAATCTGCTGGCCTTGGAGGGTTTCTTATGGTTCTTCATAATGATGATTTCTGCTCTGAAGACATAACTCTCGTGGCCTTGATGGGTTTCCTTACACATTCCCTAAGGTCCTTCAGGGAATACCCCCACCACCCTTTTTGTTATTTGTAATAAATACACTTATTGAACCTCTAGCTATATCTCCCCTCTTCAAGGAAATCCCATTTAGCCATGATCTCAAATTAAATAAATCATCCCTTTATTACAGGTTCTTCCTTAGTGCTATGGCAAAAGAGGATTATAAACAGTTTTTGATGATTCTGGCATTTAATTTACTTTATGAATTAATACTATCCTTGGTTTGGTAAAAAAAAAAAAAGTTAGTATCAAGGGCAGTACAGAATTACGTAAAAATAAATACATTACTGAGTTCACCGCATGTCTTCAAACATATTCATAGAAAGTATTCACATTTTAATTTTATCTTACCGATTATTTTAAGATAGGTAGACAGGGCAACGGGGGTCCATTTTTAGCCATGAATTTGTTGAATGCTGAACAGAGGAAACAAAGATACTACAAAAAGTAAAAAAACAAGTATAATATAAGAACTGAGTGGCACACAAAATTCTTAGAGATGATTCTTTATCCAGTCTAAAATGGTAAAGGAATACCATAATATGAAATGCAGTTGAGCACCCAGATCTGTAGTTGTGATGTGCACAGGATTAAGAGAAATGGATGAGAATTTATAATAGTTCTAGTTGTAGTAAAAGGTTACTGGTGAATAGAAACGAGTGTTTACCACGCTAGTTATGGAAGTTAAGTTATAGGAGAAACTGCTGTTAAGGTGTCATAATAGGAGTGGTAAATCAGACTGAAGAAACAGATCCAAATAAATAACATTATAATGCTTTTTAAAGATTACAATGAAGCTTAGTGATGTTCAAGGGATTCAGTTTCAAAGGGGTGGATGATATAGAAAATAGGGGTAGTAAGGAAGAATTTGCCCATGGTCACAGGTCTTGTATGAAGCTTAATTTTTTTTTTTTTTTTTTGCAAGTGGTCAGCATACATTTAAATGAATGGCTTTGTGCAACATTGTTATTAGATGTACTCACTTCAAAGTCAAAGGGGTAAATTGGTGCTCAAGTGTAAAGGAGTTAATAAATCAGTAAGCTTTGTTTGAACAGGTTTGCAACATGTTAGTAGTTTTGGTCAAGTCTGATAACACTAAAAATAGATAGTTGTAGAGTAACGGAGTTACACTAGCTGTTAAAGATTATTTTTGGTCTCTTGGACTGTTGAGGATGGCACACAGTTTTCATTTTAGTTTTGATATTTGCAAACAGTCTTGTTGATGTTTTATGTATATTCAGTGATATTCATAGGTACAGAAGCTGCAATTTACAGATGGGCATGACCACCACAGTTCGTATATCATATGATTTCCCTCACTTAACATTGTCTCGTTGCACACGTGCACAGCTGTACTGTCCAATAAGCACTATTCACAGGAAGCAGCCCACAGCCTACAAACATTATACCACCAGAGCCAAGCTAAGGTCCGACTTTCTATGTGTGTAAGTATAATACTACAAGTGTGTCTTACATCATCAGACACTGCAGATGTACAAGACGTTTTGGGATCTAGCGGATGTGTTGTGGTATCAGTATTTTGTCTTGCAGTGCCAACAGCCTTTATATTTTCATCAGTTAAAATTCTAGCTACTTTTTTCTACGAACACTAGGTCATAATCAATGTATTATATTGTGATGTGATCACATGGATTTGAAGATTAGTGCAATGCATGGTGGGTGGTGTTTGATTATTGAATAATCAACAAACAGGCTGGATATATCATTAGGATTTACCCTAATGATGACATATGCCTCATTCTGGGATAATGGCTTACTCTTGTTGCATGGCATCATCTCATTGCCACAACATATATATGCACAACGCTGTGCTACAGCCTTGATGTGCGTGTAGATCAGAGTGCGCGATGAACCTTTAAGAAGCATTCCAGTCAATGTACTGAACATATGCAAGAGTGATATTTTGAGTGAGCAGCCAGAGTGAAAGCATGTATGTGCGTAGCAGTCAGTTAGTTTAAGTTTAATGTTCCTGGCATCCATCCTGATGTGTTTGCATGTAATAAACTACTTAAACGAACACCCAAGCCTCATCATCTTACTCAGATACACAAGATGAGCAACATGGTGTCAGAATGGGTTCCAGAGTCAAAACCATGAGGCACACAGTTAGAAATGGAGATATACACTACGAGTGGATCATCCGAGGCTCAAACAACTTGCAAATAGGTCAGAAATTAATTCCCGGCACTAAAACTTGCTTAAATGATTTCTTCGCAATGAATATAAAACAAAGCACCCAAAACACTCAAAACAAATTTCTAATTAAATAAAATGTCCACAACTGTGACATATTCATAAAAATATTCAAAATAATTACAAAAACATTTGAAACAATATATGAATCACATAAAATGTATAGAAAAGGGGAAATTACCATATTTTTTTCACAATTTACTACATTTTTGCATTAAAGCTGTTCAAAGTATCTGGAGTCTGAAAAGTGTTGGCAAATGTGTGCAGTGTTACAGTGCAGTTATTTCACAAAGAAGAGCCATTTCAAAAATATTTCACAAAAAGTACCGTCTTTCAAATATATCACTGCGCATATGAATATTATTACAAGTCTCTGGTGTGTGGGAATGTTCATATATAATTACAAGGGCCAAGACTGCATTGTGTTTAACTATAATTTGTTGACATGGCAGAAGGCTTTTGCAGACCAAATTCTCTTGTGCTTGATAATAATACTGCAGAAAATTGGAGAGTGTTTGAGCAAGAGTACAATACTTTCATACAGACTGCTTTTTTCTGACAAAGACGCATGTACAAAAACATTTATTCTGCTTAATTTAGCTGGTTCAGAAGCCACTGAAAGAGAGCATTCATTTGTGCTGTGTTTTGCAGGGGAGGGGGAAAGACCACCATATTGTGATACCGGTTGAAAAGGGGGAACACCCCAAGTGCTTAAAATGTAAATTTAGAGAAATGTGTAACCCCCAAATGAATATTACAATGGAAAGGCACTTATTTTACATTAGAGATCAAAAACCTGGTTAAACTTTTGCAACATATACAACCAACTGGAAAAATAAGACTAAAACGTAGAGAGTTGGTGATCTGAAAGATGAGATGATAAAAGACAGGCTTTTGTGTGGTATTATTAATGATAAAGATTTTGCTTTGAGACAGTGTTTTAAGATTAAACAAGGCCAATGAGATTTCTCAGATATATTAGCTTACAGAAAAGCACACAAATATGCATATATGAGAAAAGCACACACATGGCTTCTTCTAGTGCCAATGTAGACAGCATGCGGCACAAGGTTAAAGGATACAGGCCTAAAGGCGTGCTTCCTATGAAACCAGAGCAGCTTCAGTAAGGCTCAGGGTACATGCAGCAAAGCACAGGGGTGACTCAACAAAACCTGTAGCTAGCCTCATAGTCAACTGTCGTAATAGTGGAGGTAACCATGAGCCCAAATGAGAGATGCACTTAGCTTTTGGTCAGCAGTGCCATTCTTGTAAAAAGTGGAATAATTTCAAAAGGTTTTGTAAATCAAGTAAAGCACATTCTTTTATTAAAAAAGAGCATTCTAAGAGGCAATTTGATCAATTAGAAAGCTGTGATCCTTCTTTTTATGTTGATGGTGTGTCTGTGCTTGGTGAAACAGTCAATGTAGTAGATTTGTAGGCAAAAGGTGAAATCTTTTTTACTGTTCGGATTAATGGGAGACCCGTTGAGCTCAAAGCAGAAACTGGTTCAAAGGACAATGTTATGTCAGCAGAAATGTTTGCTAGAGTAAAAGCTGGAGAACAACTTGATTTGACAAAGTGTGCAAAGCTTGTTGCTTATGCTGGTGAAGACATTCAAACAGAAGGCTCAGTAGTGCTCTCATGCTACTCTGCTGGGAACAGCTATGACTTGCAGTTTTACATGCTCAAGAGACATGTGCAGTTATTATTAGGCCTCAGAGACCATTTGAAAATGGGACTGCTTTCATTTAATAAAGAATTCACCTGTAAGCTTGAATGATAACAGTTGAAATTTCGCCCAAACTATTTTTTTCGGACTATGCTGACATTTTTGCAGACAAACTAGGCAAATTCCCAGTTGTTTACACCATGAAGTAAGACCTTGAGGTAAGCCCAGTTATCAGGCAGGCCAGCATGGAAAGTTCCAGTAGCTAAGCAGAACAAAGTCAAAGCTGAGCTAGACAGAATGGTGCAGCTTGGACTAATTTGTCCAGTAGAAGTACAAAATGAATAGGTATCCTCCATGGTAGTAGTTCATAAGAAAAGCTCAGATGATATCAGAATACGTATTGATCAGAGAGATGTGAACAAAGCACTAAAAAGACCTCATCATCCAATGTGCACAGTTGAAGTAGTTGCTGCCCTCATGCCAAATGCCACAGTTTTTTCTGTCTTAGATGCAAAAAGTTCATTTTGGCAAATTCTGCTTGATCAAACATCTTCATTTCCAACTACATTTAGTACACAATTTGAAGGTGCAGATGTCTGAGAATGCCATTTAGAACAAATTCTGCCAGTGAACTCTTTCAACGCGTGATGGAATAAATTTTTTCTGTCTGTCCATGTGCTATTGTATTAGATGATACTCTTGTAGGAGGCAATGGTGAAATTGAACAGGACAGAAACCTCAAGAAAGTTCTGGAAAGCGCTTGTGAAGTAAATCTTAAAGTTAAATTCTCAGAAATGTAAATTCAGTCTAAAAGAGGTTACTTATGTGGGTTCAAACGTATGACCAGATCCTTCCAAGCAGACAGCAATTCTTGAGATGCCAGCTCCAAACAATGTCCAAGCCCTACAATGTTTTCTTAGCATGGTCAACTATTTATAAGCTCATTCCAGATTTGAGTCAACTTGCAGCACCACTCAGAGAGCTGACACCCAAAGATGTAACAAGGTCCTGGCAAGCACACTACCAAAGAGTAACATATATCCGGAAACAGAAGATTGCCAGTCCACCTACTTTAAGATACCATGATGTTCGCAAACCAGTAACTCTTTCCTGTGATGCTTCTAAGTTTAGTCTTGATGCAGTCATTCTTCAAGAGGATAGATCAGTGGCCTATGCATGGAGAACTCTTACCCAAACCAAAATGCAGTATGTCCAGATTGAGAAAGAGTCTTGGCAATTGTGTTTGCAAGTTCGATGTTCCATGATTATATTTATGGCCGATGTATCCAGATAGAAACTGACCACTAATCTCTAGTCACTATTTTGAGAAAGCCAATGCAAACAGCTCCTGCAAGACTCCAACACATGATGCTCAAATTGCAAAAGTATAATTTCAACCTTGTTTACACAAAAAGCAAACTTCTTTATCATGCTGATACTTTATCCCGATTGCCCAGAAAAAACACTGAACAACATAAGAATGAGCAACCTGATTTTGAGGCATGGAAGTGAGAAATTTTTCTTCCACACATCTTCATGAGCTTAGAACTCATACAGCTTCAGATCCAATTCTCCAAAAGCTCAACAAATTTATCATTCAAGGATGGCCTTCAAAACAATCTTGTTTACCAGTATATGTGCACAGTATTTTCCTTACAGAGATGAGATTTTATCAGACAATGGTATCATCATGAAAGGTCCTAAAGTGATTGTTCCAAAATCCTTACAAGAGTATATTAAAATTTTGCATTGTGGCCACTCAGCAACTGATTCTACCAAAAGAAGGGCAAGAGGTCTAGCATTTTGTCTTTGTGTGTCAAAAGATATTGAGAAAGTACTTTCATCTATAGTATAGAACCACATCAACAAAAAGAAACACTTCAGTTAAGCCAGATTCCTGAACTACCTTGGTCAACAGTTAAGCCAGATTCCTTAACTACCTTGGTCAACAATAGCCACAGATATCTTCGACTGGAATGGTCAACATTACTTGGTGTTAGCAGACTCTAATTCAAATTGGTTTGAGACTGACCAACTTCTTAACCCAACATCCAATTCCCTCATTACTAAGTTGAAGAGACATTTTTCTGTCTATGGCATTCCACACAGTCATTTCTGACAATGGTGTACAGTTTACAAGTAAGCAGTTCAAAAAACTTGCTGAAATGTGGGACTTTGTTCATATTATGAGTAGTCATGAGTACCCGCAATCAAACAGCTTGGATTAATGTGCAGTCCAAACTGCAAAACAGCTGTTCGAGAAATCCAAACATGACAATACCAATGTTTTTCTAAACTTGCTTAATCTCAGAAACATTGGTTCACCTGCCCAAAGACTTATGTCGAGACAAGCCAGAACCACATTACCAACCAGTAGCAATTTGTTGGTTCCACATGCTAAAAACAACAAAGTAGTGAAAGCCCAACTGCTGAAAAGCGTTTGTCCCAGAAATCCTACTATGATTACACCAACAAACCATTCAATCCATTAAAAGGGGGGGGGGGGTTAGTGAGGATGTAGACAACAAAAGGTTTTGATCAGATAGGACATGTGAAATGTTTGTGTGAAGAACTGAGATCGTACACCATGGAATCACAGGGAATGGAATTTAGGCAGACTTGGAAGCATTTACTACCGGTGCCCGAGCCAGTGTTACAGCATCTTGCCTGTAATAAAGACTTTAATTCTCAGAGTGACTTATCCAATGCTCCTGTTCCATAGGACATTCTGTCAGCTATCCCTGTTCCTGAAAATATCCCTGAAAGTCCTGAAGCAGAACGTTCCCCATTGACTGTCCCCGTTGCTAAACCCAGTCTTAATTATTACATTACAAGATCGGGTCACATTTCCACACCTGGTTCCGGACACATGGCAACCTGGACATGAATGCGGTTTTGTTTATTATTATCTGTATAATTTGCATGCTTATTCAATGGTAACGGTCAATGTGAGACAGCTCAGCAAAGAGGGCGGATGTAGATCAGAATATGTGATGTACCTTTAAGGAGCATTCTAGTCAGTGGGCATGTGCATATATGTACTGAGCAATTGCAAGCAAGAGTGTCATTTTGAGTGAGCAACCAGAGTGGAAGCATGTATGAGTGGTGCAGTCAGTCAGTTCGTTTAAGTTTAATGCTCCTGCCAGCCATCCTGATGTTTGTTTGTAATAAACTACTTGAATGAATACCCAAGCCTCATCATCTTGTTCAGATATACAGGACGAGCGACAGTGCGATGCACTACTTGACTGTGCACAACTATATACATCACAACTGGGTGCATTATGCCAGCTCTCTCTGCTGGAGCTGCCATGGCACATGGACAATTGTCATGACATACAGTATACAGCCAGGAAAGCAGTTGAAAGGGAAACCTTATTATGGTCTTTTACACAGCATGCACTGTATGACATAACAGTTGATTGGCCATGTGTAATATGATTAGAGATGCACTGTTCCTTTCCATGTTTTAGTGCTCAAAATGATCAACATCCACAAATACGTCCAATTACTGTAAGTTGCATACCAGGAGATGGCAGTAAAGTCTGTTCACCCTTTGACTTTCCATACTATGTGTGATGCATTTCCATACCATTAAATTTCTTTTTAATAGAATTTATTTGGACTTTAAGTTAGAGACTGCCTTCCCTATCAAGGATTGATATCAGAGTATAGGCAAAGAGAAAAAAATAAGAGGTTCCTGAATGAAAGACCAGCACTAGTCGAGTTTTTAATGGAATCTAGAACAGAAGCTGCTGTTAAAAAAGAATAATTAGCAAAGCATACAAAATATTGCATGATAATTATAAGAATCAGATGAGTTCAGAAAGGATTGGGAAGAGAGATTGGATAAGCAATTCACAAAGAGACAACTGGAGGATATATGCATATCTCCCAAATATGCAACAAAGTCTAGAAGATTTAGGCTCTTTACCTGAAGTGTTACATAGGTATTTTTATACCCCAAGTAGACTCAAAAGAAAATTTCCTCCAGTGGATAGCAAATGCTGGAGGTGTGATGGGCAAGAAAGAAGTGGCTGGGAACATATTTTTGGGAGTGTAATGAGCTGGCAGACTTTAGGGATTCCCTGCGGACCTCTCTGTCGCAGATGCTGGGTGAGCGGATTAGATTGACTGGGGAGATGATTTTTTTGAGTTATGCTAGAGAATCGGAGTTGACTAGACATAGTAAAGCCTTGTTGAGTCTAATTATGGTGGCTGCCAAAAAAGCAATTACTAGGAAATGGAAATAAAAGTCTAAACCAACTGTACTAATAGTTGTGAATATAGTAACAGCAATAAATCAACTAGAACTGGGATCTTTAGAAAAGGGAGGGAGCAAACTACATAGGAAAAAAATGGAAAACAATATATGCAGAGCAGGAATGAAGTTTAAGAGGCAGGATCTGAATGAGCCATATAATGCTTAACTGACAACTGGACACACACTTGATGTATAATGTTTGCAACTACAGTTGTTTCAATGGTGTCTGTGATGTATATTGTTTGCAAGGAAAATGGTGTCATGTTGTTTATTTTTCATTTGTATAAATGTAAAGATTGCCTATGTCATATTGTCATATGTGAAAATTTAATATAAAGATGTCTGTTGGCAAAAAAAAAAAAAAATATATATATATATATATAGTTTGGCAATTAGTATAGAGGATTAAGACTATGAGCTGTTAAAAACTTGCCTCATGTGGTCTACAGTTTAATGCCCCTCAGCTCTCCTTTGTCTAATACGTAACTTTGAGCAAGTCACTTAACCAAAAAGTGCTATGGGGCAACTGGGAAACTGAGGTAGGCTTCTCAGTGGTCTTTCTGAACCACATACGTAATTATGAATCTAGGAGTTAGACTGCAAACTTTAAGCTAATAACTTGAATAAAAATTGGTAACTGATATTTATCATAATGGTTAGCCAAGGAAATGCAATGCCAAAATGCACTTTGAAACACCTGCAAACAGATGCACCCTGGCATCAGGATCTGATTTACACAGATACAGTATTAATTTATATGCATTTCTCCCCACATTCTAATGCAGCATTTGGAATGTTTTGCTGCAGTTCTGTCAGTAAAATAGGGCATATAATTAAAAAAAAATGTGATTCACTGGTAGACATATTACACTCATTCTGAATGTAACAGAGTGTTAAAAATTTGGATTCTCATTTGTAAGTGAGGTTAACCATTTTATTATAGGGCAGCCTTATAAATTCTGGGAAGGAGGTTAATTTTGTTGCAAATCTGAATGCATTAAAAAAGTCCAAGTTATAACGTGCATGCCCGATTTTCAATCCACAGAAGGAAAAAAAATGAAAACACATCCATATGTATGCATTTTAGTTGGTAATATATAAAGTGCATCTCCAGTTAGTCACTTAAAAGTATTGACATAAACATTTAATGTTGTTACCGACAAGTCAAAGCACTCTATATACATGTTGCACTGTATACAGAAACAAAGCAAAACCATTTCTGATGTTATGTCTGCATAATGTTTTACTGGTTGTATACTTATGTTAAATGATTCACCACGCAAAGTATGCAAAACATGCATGTTTACTATCAGGAATTTCTCAGAGGGTGCAAAAGAAAAAATACGAGATAGCAGTCAAAACAAGCAGCAGCAGCAGCAATTTCACACAAACACACCCTTGGCTAACTGGCAACGAAGAAAAATGACTGTGATGAGATAAGGATAGTGCTACTGCGGATTAAGTGTCATGTAAAATACTGTGTTCTTAACTGAAAGTTACACTGCAAAATGTAAAATAGACTACAAAATAAATAAAAATCATTTGCATGGTGCAGGTCCCCCTGTACCCATCAATGTGGGAGAATGAGAACTCCACATGCATTCATCTTATTTATATATTCTCGTTATGAGGTCATGTCATCTCAGAGAAAGAGACTACCCTGTTACATTCTTCCCATTTGTTGAATTTAATATTTGGTTAAGAATGTCATGCTTTTCCTGACCTGTAACATTCCAGCTGAACTGATAGGACTGAGTAGCCCACAGAGAGTACCTATTTCCCTATCTACTAGACAAGCTGGGGATCCTAAAAATTTTGGCTTGTTTAATGTTCATTTACAAATATTACACATCACACTGTTATCCTTTGCTAAAATAGACAGTGATTGCTTAGTCCTCCTGAGTGCTCATTGTCCTACATGCTGGATAACCTGGCCATTCTTCAGGGCTTGTTTGTTTGTTTATTATTTCTTGGCCATACACTCCTTCTGGGCTTGGGTAATTTTTAGAGGTGGCCCAGGGGAAAAAAAAAACTTCTAGGCACTGGCATACAGAATCATGTAACAAAACGCTTAGCAGAGAGACATTAAAAAAACAGCAGATCATAACTTTTCTAAGGAAAGGGTTAATGCAAGGACATAAAAAGTTGCTTAAATGTGCTAACTGAAATATTATTCTTACACACACACAGAGCACATGAAGTAAATATAGTGGCAGCACTTTTCACATTCTCTAAAACTAACAAGAGTTCACAACAAGAATACTACATAACAACAGAAGAGTGATTCAACAATCTCTTCTTCCACTGATAAGGCAGTAAAAACTAAGATGAACTTGAGTTCCAATGAGAATAATCAGGCTGCTGTTTCACAGCAGCTACAGCTCCAAGTAAGTGTAAAAAGCAGCTAATGAGGACATTCCAGGAAAAATAACTTGGTACTAGCTTGACAAATACAATGTGGGTGGTTATTCCACAAAGCCATCTGCTAAATTCCACAGTGATTGCTTACTGGAGGAATCACAGCAAAGTAGACACCAGAAGAATGGAGAATATGACACGGTGAATACTACTTTAGTAAAAGATGGATAACTAAGCATTTATTCTGAAGTAAAGCAACATATTTATCACTGCTTAACACAGAAGACACTTAAGTGACATGCAGTACTGTGTTATTGAGTGTTTAGAGGCAGATTTTGTAACTATGCTGCAACTGCCCCAGGGTGGAAAGTGGACCAGCTCAAGTTTAGAGTGATTTGCATAGCATGGACGACTTGTAAAAAGGTGACCAGGCAGCAGTAATTTTTGCAAACGTGTTAGAAAAGTTTTTGGTGCAATGTAGTACAGACAGATGTCCTTCCATGTCACTGTTGCAATGTTCTACAAAGAAGGGATACCCCCCCCAAGGGCAGCCTGACAACTGGCCAATATGCAAAAGTCTAAAAAAATATCTGGTACGTGCAGAATCTAGGGCATAAAAGGGATGTATGGACACAACTAGCTAGAACTTCTTTGCCGCCAGTTCGAACTCCATTTTTGCCAGCTGGTCTGAACACCTTGTTGCTGTACTGAATATTTAGCAATAGCAGATGGGGAAAAATGGCGCACTTTTTGTTTTTAAACTTTTCTTGGTCTTGTATTTTATTTTACTACCTAGAGTTCATGTCATCCAAGAATGGAAAATGTCAGTTTCAGAGGCATATTCCCAATAGGGATCATCACGAACAGTGTCTTTTTTATTTGGGTGTTTCCCATGGCCTCTTGTAGAATTTGTAAGGCATTTGTGCCCAAGACATTCAGAAGCCATTTATCTTAAAAAAGTACAGTTGTGTACACTTACCATAAATGTAGATGTTTGAGTGTATTCACTGTTGCAGTCATCACATTTGGGTTATCTGCTTGTAGCAGCCCTCAGTCGGCCTGATTATCAAAGTCTTGGGTCCTGCATCGGTTGCTGTCTCATCTTCCATGACGTCAGGTAGTCAGGGGTATAAAGCATGCAGCAGATGCCATTACATCAGTTTTTCTTGCCCCAGATGTCAGGTGCCCCCCTAATGGGAAGCAATTAAATATATATACAAGGTTACACCTCCAACAAAAAAGCAAATACACCAGAAAGCTTAAATACAGTAAACAAGAAGCGAGGTATAGTCATAGGTTCATAGGCTGGTACTAGGCTATCAGCCCTAGGACCTATAAAAGCCTAGCCATAACAATTCCCTGGCTATTTCTTCCCACACTATTTACTTCCCTGGACCCTTGTCTAGCAGGGCGACTGACGTGATCCCCGGTGTGAATTTCCTTTCTCCCATCCAATCGTCAAGGTTCCTTTTGAAGAGGTCCAAAGAGGCACTCTGCTTGACATGCATGGGCAATCTATTCCAGAGTCTGAGGAGTCTCTGGGTCAGGAATCTATCTCTCCAGCATGTTTTGTTTATTGTGATGACAAGGTTTAGATCCCTGGAGCATGTGGCTCTGAGGGATTGGGATTTCTTTAAGTGTAGCATGTGCAACAGCTCTGGGTTTGACATGGCCTTGTATGTTAAGCAGAGATCGCCTCTGAGTAGACGATATGTGACAGAGTATAGCTGGAATTTTTAAGGGGGTCAGCATACGGCATCTGCTTTAGGCCTGTGATTCTTTTAGTGAGGTATTTCTGCGGCCTTTCCAGTTGTTGCAGATGTCTTGAGAGGTACATAACAAATGAGGTGTTGTATTCTATAACGGGTCTAATGAGGGATGAGTACAGTGGGACAATGACCTCCTTTTTTCTGTATGAAAAGCCCTTAGTGATGAGGTGTGCCACACAGAAGGATTTCCTGACTGCTGTGGCGAAGTGGTTATCAAAGGTGAGACCACTGTCCACCTGTGTCCCTAAGTCTCTTATCACACTTTCGGTGTTTAGTGTACTGCCACCTATGTGGTAATTCACAGGTACATGTTTTTTTCCCAAAGGGGATAACTATACATTTCTTGGCATTGAGCTTGAGCCCATGGCTCTGGCACCAAGCATCTGTTTCTGTAAGGCCCTTTTGTAGAATATTCACATAATTTGGGGATTCAACAATGGCTCCCAGTTTGCAGTCATCTGCGAACTTTGTTAGCCAGAGTCCCTTAGTGTTGGCCTGTACTTCAGAGAAGCAGATGCCAAACAGAACTTTGTTAGCCAGAGTCCCTTAGTGTTGGCCTGTACTTCAGAGAAGCAGATGCCAAACAAGAGCGGTCCCAGGACTGAACCCAGGTACTCCACTTGTCACTTGTCTGGAGCTGGATTTGGAGTCAGCTACTTTTACAGTATGGGTTCTGTCAGTAAGCCATTTGGCAACCCATTGGGTGATGTAGGGATTAATGCCCAGCTTAGTAAGTTTATCTATGATTCCAGTCAATAGAAGTCAGAGGGCTGGAGGGAAGGTAACCAGGACTGCAACAGTGAATACACTCGAATATCTATATTTATGGTAAGTGTACACCACTGTACTATGTTCTTAGTGTTTCACTGTTGCAGTCATCACATTTGGGTAGATTCCTAAAGCTAAGGATGGGAGGAGGAAATTAAATAGCATTAGGACCAGCTATAAGGCCCTGCAAGACTGCAGTGGCAAAGCCAGCTCCTGATTTAAAGAAAATTGGCAAATGGTAATGCTTGGTGAAAGTATATACAGAACTCCAGGTAGCAGCTTCAAGGAAGCCCCTGGTAGGGACACCTCTGAGAAAGGCTGTAGAGGTAGATACAGCCCTGGTTGAATGTGGTCTTATCCCCTTGTGTGATAGGTTTTCCATGGTGCTTATAGCAGAAATGAATGCAATGGCCTATCCATTTAGAAATGGTTTGCTATGAAATGGCTTTCCCCTCTGCCCCTGCAGCAAATGCCACCAGCAGCTGTTCAGATTTCCTGAGCATTTTAGTCCTGTCCAAGTAAAATCTAAGTTGTCGGTGCACATCTAAAGAGTGCAGTATATGTTCCCCTTTGTTCTGTGGATTAGAAAAAAAGGTTGGCAAATGAATGGACTGATTAAGAGCCACACTGGATACTACCTTGGGCACGAAGGAGGGATTGGTCCTGAGGGACACCCTGTCCGCACGAAAGTTATTAAAGGCTCCACTGCCATAAGGGCCTGTAATTCAGACACCCTTCTTGCTGAAGTGATGGCTAAAAGAAAAGCAGTCTTCCATGAAAGGAATTTCAACTCTGCACTTGCAGCTGGCTCAAAAGGAGTTAGAATGAGGTTTTCCAATACAAAGTTAAGGTCCCAGGCTGGAGTTGGGGCTCTCCTGGGTGGTCTTAAGTTTTTGGCCCCTCTGAGGAACTGCTTGAGCAGTGGATGAGAGAAGATGGGTGGTTCTGTGTTGTAATGAGCTGAAATGGCTGAAGCATGAATTTTGATGGAGGAAAAGGAAAGGCCCTTGTGAAGCATCTCAGTTAAGTATTGAAGAATCTGAGGTAAATTGGGCGCTGCTGTGTCCAACCCCTGAGTTTGGTTCCAGGAACAGAATCTTTTCCATTTTTCAGCATAAGATTTTCTAGTACTAGACCTCCTTGCCTCCAGAATGACAACCAACACCTGTTTACTAAGGGATGGTAACGGAGAGATCAGTTAATTAGCCATGCTGCCAGGTTCAGGGCTTGAAGCTGGGGGTGCAGAATCTGGCCCTCCTGCTGGGACAGCAGGGTAGGGGTCTGAGACATTTGTCATGGTGCCAGCAGTGACGCACTGCGCAAGAGGGGGTACCAGTGTTGGTGTGGCCAGTCTGGTGCAATCAGTATTGTCCTTGGTTTGTCTTGTTTGATCTTTAGTGGTACCTTGGAGAGGAGAGGCAGAGGAGGAAAAGCATAAACTGACAGATATTTCCAGGTGAAGGACAGGGCATCCACTTTCCAAGCTCGTTTGTGGGGAGTCCTTGTGCAGAATTTGTCCAACTGATAGTTCTGGGGGGAGGCAAACAGGTCTATCTTTGGGCTCCCCCATTTGTTTGCCAACATGCTGAAAGTCTTTGGTTCCAGTTTTCACTCGTGTGGGTCCATGAGATTACTGCTTAGTTCGTCTGCCAGTGTATTTAGCTTTCCTGGCAGGAATTGAGCCTGTAGGTGCACTTGGTAGCTCAAGGCTGTGTTCCACAGACCCACAGCTAGTCTGCAGAGAAGGTATGAGTGGGTTCCCCCTACTTGTTTATATACCACATAACAGTGGTGTTGTCCATCTTTACTGTTAACTGTCCTGGAAGAATGTGGTCCTTGAAGGCTGTCAGAGCATTCTGTACAGCTAACATTTCTTTTTGATTGATATGCAGGGGCATTTGACTTGGGTTCCATTTGCCTTGAATGCACTGCCCAGCCAAGTGAGCCCCCATGCATAGTTTGATGCATCTGTTGTTAGGGTTTGGGTGGCAGGGGGTAGAGTGAATGGTAGTCCCTTGTTTTGGTGGCAAGCCTCTGCCCACCAAAGAAACTAACTGTAGGCAAGGTATGATAGGAATCATTGCTTCTTGGTCCTGATAATGTTGACACCATAGGCTTTTTAGATACCATTGTAGTTTCCTCATATGCAGACTTGCACACGGAATCAGTAGAATGCAAGAGGCCATGAACCCCAGGGCTTGCAGTATTTTCCTTGCAGATAGCAGGGTCTTTGTGGCCATTAGTTTGAAGTAGTCTGTCAAATGAACTTGTTTCGCTGGTGTGAGGAAAGCCATCTGGGAAGTTGTGTTCAAGCTTGC
Source organism: Protopterus annectens (assembly GCF_019279795.1). NCBI lineage: Eukaryota > Metazoa > Chordata > Ceratodontiformes > Protopteridae > Protopterus > Protopterus annectens. Next base: position 443,525,319 of record NC_056729.1, on the reverse strand, counting down.
TCCCAGGAATACAATTTGTTGGCAAGGTACAAGATGTGATATCTTTTCGTTTATGGTGTACACCCCAGAGAAGTTAGCACCTTTTGTACAAACGCCAGATTATTCAAAAATATGTCCTGGCTTTCTGCCTGAATTAGACAATCGTCCAAGTAAGGGTACATTTGAATATTTCTTTGCCTGCAAAATGCAATGACTGGAGCTAGGCACTTTGTGAATACCCTGGGCGCAGTAGATAAGCCAAAGGGCAGTGCAAGGAACTAACAGTGCAGGAAGCCTGCTTTGAAGTGCAGGTATCTTCTGCAAGATTCCCTGATTGGGATGTGCAGGTAGGCTTCCTTTAAATCCAGTGTTGCCAACCAGGCATCCTTGCTTGGCATAGGAAGCAACTGGTGAAGAGTTAGCATCTTGAATTTTGGGATCACCAAAAAAAGTGCTTAGGATAGAGAGATTCAGGATAGGACGCCAGGAATGGTCTTTTCTGGGCACCAGGAAAAGTCCTGAGTAAAAACCATGCCCCCTTTCCTCTTCTGGGACAGTCTGAATAGCCCTTATACTGAAGAGAGAGAGAACTTGCTTTTGAGCCTCTGCCCAATGATTTGGGGGTAGATATGGCCAACCGTTTGGAGTTGGTAAAGTGTGGAAGTGGAATCTGTATCCTTGGGAAACTATATTTAAAACCCATTTGTCCTGGGTAAGGAGTTCCCAGTTTTTTGCCTGCAAAGCAATCTTTCCTCCTAAAGGAGCAGTCAGTTGAGAAAGGTGTGGAAGTTTTAAAGTTAAGTCACTGAGACAGTTTACCATAGGGGGGTGTCTTACTCCTCCCTGCTTTGAAAGTGGGAGCCCCCCACTGCTTAGTCCTGTGCGTACCCTTGGAACTCAAGCCTGTGTGTTCTGCTGGTACTGTTGGTTCTGGGTTTGGACTGAGAAGGCCTGGAAGAGGCAGGAAAAGACCAATTCTTAGAGGGCCAATGCCTACTAAATCTTGGAGGCTGTACTTGCAGGAAATCTTTAACAGTTTGCATAGATTTAGCTTTTTCCTCCATTTTATTAAGTACTACTTCTGCTTTGTTGCCAAACAGGTGGTCCTGGTTTAACGGAGCATCCAGCAATTTAGCTTTAACATGATCTGGCAAAGATTGCTCCTTAAGCCAAGTATGCCTTCTACGTACAGACCCAGTGACAGCAGTACTGCAAGATGCCTCTAGTGAATCAAAACCACACTGCAAAGTATGTTTTCCAGCTTGTTAAGCAGAATGCATTAAAGCCTTATTTTCAGCACAGTCAAGAATCAACATCATTTTCTGTTTAAGAAATCCAATAATATGCTGTTGATACTTTAACATATGAAACTGGCAGTTTAAGGCCCTAATGGCTAAGGTTGCAGAAGTCTATACCTTCTTACCCCATCTATCCAGTGCCCTGGAATCTCTATCAGAGGGGGTAGGATTTTTGGTAGTAGCCTTAATGCCCTTGGGTCCCTGTGAAATGGTCTCAGGATCCGCAGTAGGATTTTTAAAGAGGAACGTGTGAGAGAGTCAGGAACCCTGTTATATCTATCTGGTTTTCTGGGAGCAGGAGGTAAAGCATCAGGGGCCACGCTAGATTCCGAAAAGGCATCATCAACAATGTCCAGTACAGGGGGGATAGCTAAAGGCCTGTGTTGGGGCAGGAGTAAGAAATCTCTAAGTCTCTTTTTAGAATCAGAGTAATCCTGGCTTTCCCAGCAGAAATGCTCCCTAAGAGTATGCAAGGTTTCAGCAAAAGAGAAATCATCTGGAGGGAAAGCAGAGGGAATAGAGTCCTCTGCATCAGAATCCTCATAGGTAGATAAGGGCAAATCCTGGTCATCAGAGGAAACAGAAATATCAGAATCCTGATCAGAAGAATCATAAGCAAATTCAGTCCTAGGTCTCTTAGAGGGGGAAGGTTGGCTTCCCCTGATTAAAGTAATAAGGTCTTCAGCAATTCTTATTATTTGTTTTTTAGGCATAGAGGCCTGACCATGTGGTCTGGACGTCGGTTTTCTAGGCATGGATCAAGTTTTAGGCTTTGATGAAGAATATGGCGTCAGTTTAATATGCAAGTCAGTAGGCCTGGATACACCATCAGAAGCCGGTGCCTGCACAGCAGCTCCTGACCCATCCAAGACAGAGACATCCGCAGGTTCCACAGTTGAAGCATCTCGCAGCATACCGGACTTCGGATGGGTCTCAGTAGAGGCCTGCGAATCTGAAGTAGCAGGTATTAGGGGCTGCAAAAGCGCGCCTCACTGAGTACAGGTGAACTGGCGACTAGCTTAGGAGAAGCGTCATCAGCAGCTTTGGACCTAGGCGGCCTGTTTCTGTCTTTATCTTTGCGTTTTTTTCAGAATGTCGGTAAGACGGGTGGCTTACCGAATTCATATCTGGGTAATTGAACCAAGTACCAAAATATTTAGAAGTGTAAATATATCGACGACGAATCATTCGTTGTTTAAATAAGGCACAAAACCTACAGCGAGGTACATCGTGGTTAGGGCCTAGGCAAAGAATACAGTACGAATGAAAATCTTTATGAGGTATTTGCTTTCCACAAGAAATACAATTATTTACTTTTACTGACATTGGTTTAGAGCAAGAAAACGTTTCCCCAATGGGGTACTTAGCTTTAGTTGAAGACTTCGGTTCTGAAACTCGAAAACAAAAATTTCAGAAGTCGGGCGACCGGCACTTGCAAACTGCTTCTGCTTCATGAAAGATGAGACAGCAACCGACGCAGGACCCCAGACTTTGATAATCAGGCCGACTGAGAGCTACTGCAAGCAGATAACCCAAATGTGATGACTGCAACAGTGAAACACGAAGAACATCCAGAGGCTTAAACAGTTAGCCCAGGATACCATGGCAGAATCCGTTAACCTTGAGATACTCCCACTACGTAAAAAGAAGGCCAAGAAGTCTTGCCCGCTGCCTAGCCTCCAACGAACATCCCTCTAGATGCACGTTAATAGCTCTGTAGGTTATTCAATGTCTACATTGAATTCTTCCAATGCAACTCCACCAGAGGCCGGCATGAATCCATCTTTTCACATGTCTTGTGAGATTTTGCGGGAGTCAGCTGTGGACATCAAGGGGGAACTGTGGTTAATTATTTGAGGGTCTTAGAGGGATTCCACAGACACTGGTCAGGGAAGAAATTCCAGGTTCTCCTCTCGAATCTCACCAAGGGTCAGAACTTCTAGTATTTGTTAGGGTTGATGTCCCTTCTTAGAAAAGATAAAAACTGAACATGTTTCAGTTTGCCCTATGGATCCTCAAAGGGAATGGAAAGAGTTTACACAGTGCTTGTTTTCTGCCTTAATAGCCCTAAAGCCACCTTAAGGGGTTTCAGTACCAGCTCCTCCTTGGACCTCCACCCATTCTAAATGGCTTAGTGAGCCAGATTCCTCGCATGAGGATTCAGTATCTGGTGAGGAGTCTTTGTTTCATTCTTTGCAGATGCCTTCACCTTTGCCTTATGGTTCTGATGAAGAGCAGTATGTTAGACTTGAGTCTCCTTTCAAGGAACTGTCCCTTTAGAGACACAATTGCTAGGATGATAGAATTTTTTTAAGTGGGACTCTTCTCAAGTTCTTCCCTTGTTGGCTGCCTTGTTAATACTTATATTGCTGCTTCCAAGTCTCTGATTCTTAGCCTCCTGCTCCTATAAAATTCTTCAGGATTGTCAGTTTTTATTTAAATGTCCTTCTGCTGATCCTGATGTGATGTCAGTCTCTTCTGACTGACCTTTTAAAGTTTTGCCCTCTTCCAAAATGTTTGCCTTCTGATAAGGCAGTAGGGGATTAGACAGGATTGGCAAGAAAGTTTACACTGCTTCTACTTTGGCCTTTAGGGCTATTAATTATCAGACCCACATGACCAGGTATCTTCTAGCCTTGATTGCTCAGACTTGTCAGGTTATCTCTAAACTTCCTGATTCTGAAGGCAAATCCTTTGCCTTACCTTTTTTAGGTTCTGCTTCTCAAGTGGGGTGCCACTCTGTTAAGTGTAGCTATGAGGCCACTGATGCCTCTTCTACGGCTGCGGCTTTTGAGTCCAACAGGAGGCATTATTCTTGGCTTTGTCTCCAGTCCCTAATTGAGGACATTAAATCAAGTTGTTGTATGCTCCTTTGAAAATTACAAATCTTTTGGGACTACTGCTGCTGACATGTTTAAGTCTCTTCCAGAGAAAGGCAAAGCCTTGCAAGACCTTAAACATATTTTTGTCTCTCCTATCCCCAAGTTCCAGAGGAAGTATCCTTCTAGGTCTGCTTTTAATCACAGGCAACCCAGTCAGGCCTCTAATGGCAGGAAGGGTGGAAGGCAGCCCCCTCTGCTAAGCCTTCACAGATATCTGTGGCCCAGAAGCCTCCTTTATCGGATAATTCTATTTCTTTTTGACAATTTGCCCCCCTTTCTTTTAGGCTAGGTTCCTTTGTCCCTTCCATTTATTATCCAAATAGGCATCTCATCACTTCAGACTCTTGGGTTCTTTCTATCATCAGTCAGGGTTACTTCATGGTATGGAAATCTCTTCCTCCTTTTTCAGGGATTCCCTAACCTCCTATAGAGGAATTTCTTCATTTCCCAGAGGTTCTATTGTCCCCGTTGAACCAAGAAACCCTTCAACCTGTCACCCATTCTCAAGTGGGAAGGGGTTTTTATTCCAGGATGTTCCTGTTTCCTCAAACTGAGGGCACTTGGAGACCTATTTTGATCTCTCCTGGCTCAACACCTTTCTCAAAATCCCTTCTTTTCAGATGCTTACTCTTCAAACTCTGTTTCCCCTTGTATTACCCCAGGCTTTTCTGGTGTTCTTTGATCTGAAAGTTGCTTACCTTCATATCCCTATTCACCCTCTTTTCAGGGAGTTTTTACATTTCTCTGTGTCTTCCTCTCAATTTCAGTTCTCTGCTTTGCCCTTTGGCCTCTCTACTGACCCAAGTGTACTCACAAAATGCCTTGCTCCTGGGACTGCCTTCTGCAGGCTTCAAGGCATTCAGAATTTTCCTTATTTAAACAACCTGTTGCTTCAGGTGTCTTCTCCCAGTCAATTGCTACAAGATCTGCAGTTCAACATCTCTCAGTTATCAGTTAACTCTTCAGGCAGTATATATTCCTTCAGAGCACAATCAAGTGGCAGACTCTCTGAGCAGGTCCAAAATACAAGCTCAGTAATGGATGCTTCACAGAAACACGTTTCTGGACACTGGTGTGGTATTCCACAGGTAGATCTTTTTCTTTATGCCTCCCCTCTGAACAGGCAGCTTCTTCTCTTCTGTTGCAGACTGCCAGGCCACCTGGCATGGAAAATAGATGCTCTTTCCTTTCCTTGGAAGGAGATGTGTCTTTATGCTTTCTCTCCTCTTCCTCTACTTCCAAGAGTCCTGCTGAAGATTCAGATGAACTCCACAAAAATCCTGCTAGCAAATCTGTTTTGGCCAAGACAGCACTGCTTCCTCCTCTTAATGCTTCTGGCCGGGGCAGTCACCACAAGTTACCTCAATGGTTGGATACTTCACAAAGGACAAGGGGTCTCTCATCCACATCCACTTGGCCCACTAGGCAGCTGACATTGTCTGTCATAGGGATTTGATCCCTTTCAGGTACTTGTTTCTGCGGATGTGCTCAGGGTTTCACTGGAGGCAAGGAATCCCTCAACAAGAAAATCTTATATATCCAAATGGAAAAAAATGTCAGTCTGGTGCCATGCTCATAACCAGGACCTTTTTTCAGTGGGAGGTCCCTCTGGTCCTCTCATTTGTGCAAGTTGCTCCAGTCTGGCTTGGCCTACTCTTCTGTGAAGGTCCATTTATCATCCATTTCTGCTCATCTACCCATGACTCCTCCTTTGACTTCTCATTTTGAGATCAAACAACTTCTTAAAGACATCCTGCATACTAGGCCTCCAAGAAAACCTATTCTTCCTCCTTGGGACCTTAATTTTGTTTTGGAAAAATTGACTTAGGCTCCTTTTGAGGCTGCAGATTCTGCTTCTTTGCAACATTGTACATGGAAGACTGTTTTGTTGCTGTCTGACTCTAACTTCTGCTCATAGTGTTTCTGAGCTCCAGGCCCTTATGGCCATTCCTTCTTTTTTGTTTTTCACAGGAACAGAGTGTCCCATCGTACTAATCCTTTTATGCCCAAGGTAGTAAATGATTAGTTCACAAAATGGAAGAGTCCAGCTGCCTCCAGGAAGAGAAAGTAGTTTAATTCAGTCACTTTTGTTAAAAACGGACTGCAAAAACAAAGCGTAATGTTTCCACACAGATGTTGCATCTGAACAAATCCACAGCAACTTTAGCAAGCACAAACAAATATTAATTCATAAAAGGAATAAGCGCTTTTGTTTTATACAAAAAGAAACTTCATCAGAAACTTAAAGAGACAAAAGCCCTAACTAAATACTGTGCAGAAAATTAAGAACTGTGTTTTAAATTTATAGTATTGGAAACTTTACAGCTAAATGAAAGGGGTACGGCATGGTCTTTACTATTAGAAAGATGTGAACTGATTTGGTAGCTATGCTTGATTGCTATATGCTGGCTAGGTTTGAATGGGCAGGTTTCAATTTGTAGTATCTTAAAACTTAAAAGTATTAGAGAGATGACTATTTCAATATATATGGAATTTGTTTTTAAATATAAACATGCATTTATGTATATACATTTATTTTAAGTAGATTTGCTGTAAAAAAATAATTTTGGGGCATTTCTTCATCATGAATGGAATTGGGGGTGTCTTAGTGTGCCTTTGTAATGATTGACAAAAGGGGTATATATTTTGATGATGATACTTTTATCTGATGAAGTTTCTTTTCGTATGACACAAAAGCGCTCATCCTTTCTTTATGAATAAATAATTGTTTGTGCTTGCCAAGGTTGCTGTGGATTTGTTCATCTGAGTGGAAATATTAAGCTCTGTTTTTGCAGTCCATTTTTAACAAGAGTGACTCAAACTACTTTCTCTTCTTGAAGTCAGCTGGACTCTTCCATTTTGTGAACAGGTATTCTTGTTTTTTGTTTGTTCTAGTTTTTTCAATTTGTTAGTATGTGATTTTTCCTTGAATCGGTTGGTACAACTCCCTTCCTTTTTCCCTTCTTCTCAGTCTGCTAGTGAGAGGATCCTGCATAGCTCTGGTACTATTTGGATAAAACTAGGTCTATTTTTAAGTCTAGTCAGCTTTTTGATACCTTTCATCCCGGGTCTTTGGGTCTGGCTGTTTCTATGCAAACCATTTCCTCCTGGATATCTAACGCCATTTCCTTTTATTTTTCTTTTCATGGCAAATCTCTGAAATTGCCACACCCACTGATTACAGTGTCTTACATATAAAGAGACACAAAGTCATAAAATACCAGGATATGCAGGCAGAAATGTGGAAGGAGGATACCCCCAGACAGTTCCAAAAGTAGCAGAAGTAATGGGTCTCATAAAAAAAATTATAGACCCACTTAGATATGCTACTTATACATGTAACTCCTTATGAATTGCACAAGTAGTAAATTCTGGGTACACTGCAGGTGTTAATAAGAGCGGCAAACAAACAATCCAATAACCAACGAACCACGGACTGGACCAAGAAGTTTAATTGCAAGTAACGTAAAATACACCACAATCGAAATAAGCGCTTTCGTTTGGCGCCTGCCAAACTTTTTGAAAAAGCTTGGCAGGCGCCAAACGAAAGCGCTTATTTCGATTGTGGTGTATTTTACACTGCAGGTGTTGCAAAGAGCACTTTTGGCTAACATCAAAGACTGAAAAAATACTAATTTCACAAACATTAATCATACTCTGACTTAGGAATGGGGGCCATTCCTGTCATGGTATTAGAACCCCAAAAGACTTGGAGAAATTTAACCTGGAGATTTACATCATACTGCTGAATCTTGATTCACATCTCATAGCCCCTTCCTTCTTGAGTGTATCAAGATGGGTGCAGTCACAGCAAATTTCTTTCATAACATCTGACTATCTATCCAACAGGGAACTCAGGGGGAGGTGCTATGAGGTGATATGACTTCAGTTTGCCCTTATATCCTGAAAGGAGAAACTATCAGGAAGATGTAGGTAACCCTGGAGGGACAGTCAAGCAGTAAATAAATAAAAAAAACAAATATTTTGCTATCCCTTCAGCTACAATAACATACATGAGCAACAGCCGAATTAAGAAACCATACCTTACCCCCGAGACCACCCAGAAGCAACTTTTCCCTGTACATTTTTATAGTGGTATATATATATATATATATATATATATATATACATATAGTTAGTGGTATATATATATATATATATATATATATATATATATATATATATATATATATATATATATATATATATATATATGTCTACACACACATATATATATATACACACATACACACATATATATATACACACACACACACACACACACACACACACACACACACACACACACACATAGTTTACTATCATTTGTCTGATCGCACCTTGTGCAAGTTATCGTTAATAAGAACCACATGAGCGGAAAAAAACTACTGTTAAAAATGTCGAAAGCGGAAGTGGAGAAAGTGGAATTCGACATCCTTCAAACATTCTCCATGCTTCTGCAAGTTGCACGATTCTAGGAAACACAGCAAAGGATGTTTTTGCAGGGGGGTCAAGCCCCCTCTGCACCCCCCCACACCCCATGCTACTTATATATACAAAGATACGAGATCACAGTGCAGTGAGGGAAAGGGTACATTTTCCCGATCCCCACTATAGTGTGTAGTGTGTAGTGTGTAGTGTGATCTGCATTAAAATGTTGAAATTCACAACAGCAAATCCTATAGTGCATTTGCTGTTGAGCATTTCAACATTTTTTTCCCTTACTTCCTAATGTTGAATTTGGCGTTCGGACTTGCGTAACTCAAAGTCCAATTGCCCTTTTGACAATAAACCATACATACACACACACACACACACACACACACACACACACACACACACACACACACACACACACACACACACACACAAAAACAAACACAGATTCTTTTTATTTGGTTGAATTACCAGAATAGCAAAGTCTCAGAAGACTGAAAATTTAAAAGGTCAAGTGTCTTAAACTTGAATGTGTTTACATATCAGTGCTGTAGTCTTTTAATAATGTAGTGTCACTTTAAGACATTTTGTTTTGTACAGAGGCAACATGACGGAGGTAACGTACAGTGCTGTGGTATGCTATGTAGATATTTTTATGTTAGTTTGTAAGAAAAGGGTAAGTGAGGTTTTATTTTATGAATAGTTTTATAAGGTTTAAAGAATGATGGTAGTTAAAGTGGCGAGATAAGTTACTAGGAGGGGAGGTGTGTATGTTGAATGCATTTAGGTCTGTTGTGCAGGGAACAGGTGTATGTGTGCAAGTTTTGAAGATTGCGGTACAGTGGGGGATAGGGAGCTGTACCTTTTCTCCACTGTAGTATGATCTTGGAGTTGGTATATTTAATTTGTAGGGGGTTGGGAGGGTAGGGGGCTGTGCCCCTTGCAAAAATGCAGAAAAGGTTAATTTGGAGTTTTGAAGTATGGATGTTATGTGTTAGCTTATAGCAGGGAGTAGTGGCAATACCAGTAATGTGACATTGTTTTTGACGTCATGGTCTTCAACATTATGGCTGTCAATTTTGTGGATTTTCAAGTTATTGGTCAACGTTACGGCCACTTTATTAAATGTAACAGATCCATATATAGAGTCATAGGCTGGTACTAGGCTATCGGCCCTATGGCCTATACAAGCCTAGACAAAACAATTCCCTGGCTATTTCGTCCCACACTATTTACTTCCCTGGACCCCTGTCTAGCAGGGTGACTGACATGACACCCGGGGTGAATTTCCTTTCTCCCATCCAATCATCAAGGTTCCTTTTGAAGAGGGCCAAAGAGGCACTCTGCTTGACATGTATGGGCAGTCTATTCCAGAGTCTGGGGAGTCTCTGGGTCAGGAACCTATCCCTCCAGCATGTTTTGTTTATTGTGATGACAAGATTTAGATCCCTGGAGCGTGTGGCTCTGAGGGATTGGGATTTCTTTAAGTGTAGCATTCCAACAGCTCTGGGTTTGACATGGCCTTGTATGTTAAGCAGAGATCGCCTCAGAGTAGACGATATGCGATGGAGTATAGCTGGATTTTTTTAAGGTGGACAGCATAAGGCATCTGCTTTAGGCCTGTGATTCTTTTAGTGAGGCATTTCTGCGGCCTTTCCAGTTGTTGCAGATGTCTTGAGAGGTACATACAAATGGGGCATTGTATTCTATAATGGGTCTAATGAGGGATGAGTACAGTGGGACAATGACCTCCTTTTTTCTGGATGAAAAGCCCTTAGTGATGAGGTGTGCCACATAGGATTTCTTGACTGTTGCGGCGATGTGGTTATTGAAGGTGAGACCACTGTCCACTTGTGTCCCTAAGTCTCTTATCACACTTTTGGTGTTTAGTGTACTGCCAGCTATGTGATATATCTATATATATATATATATATATATATATATATATATATATATATATATATATATATTACACTTTTACATACAAATATATGTGTGTACACACACACACACACACACACACACACACACACACACACATATACACACATTACATATACATGTATATGCATTAAACATAAATATATATATATATATATATATATATATATATATATATATATATATACACATATGCGTGTGTGTGTGTGAGTAAGTATGTGTATATAGAGATATATATATATATATATATATATATATATATATATATATATATATATATATATATATATATATATATACCCATAACCACATATACACAGAAAATGTAGGAAGGTAGTCTCTGGAAGTTCAGTGTCTCTAAAGATCTATTTATTCACAGAATCAAAATATACAGGTCCACTACATTCACATTAAAACTATAAACCCTAAACAAGCTCAACAGCAAATACTGTAAAAAAAAAAAAAAAAAAACAGTATTCTAGATGACATAAATCATCAAAACAGGAAATCTGAGAAGTAAAGATCGGCTGAAAGGGGGAATGTAGCATGCTCTAACAGCAAACTCCTAGAAATGTTTTCCCATGCAAGCAGGTGCAGACGTTGAAATTGCAACAAAGACAGCAGCCTTCTTGAACCAAGAAAGTAGCTATTTTAAGTGGTTGTTGGTTTGTAGGTTAGTTCTTAGATGCCTGGAGATTTCATTCAATCAAGCTGGCTACTGTGTTTTTGATAGCCTGTGTGCTCACTGATAGTACTTTGATAACCTCCGATAACTTGGGTTATTAGCACACAACTCTCCTTCTACTGCCGACCCCAAGCTCTCATTCTGAGTAAATTCTCATGACCTAGTTCTCAATTTTTTTCCAAGCTACAGAACCCTTATGAGTGTTTTTTCAGGCAAAATTGGAAGGGGCAATGTCCTACATTCTCTCAAATCTGGAAATACTCTAAACAATCTGCAAAGGCAGAATAACCAGCTCTCCAACGAGGAAGCCCGGGAAGAAGGTCTAATCACCAAAATCATTGGACCCTACTACCAAGGGGGCTTTTTGATAGGGTACTTCTAAAGATGAGTGCAGGGCCAATCTGTTCTCAGTATACAGGAGAAGAAATCAGAAACACTGGACACAGCAGGGAAATATTATGCACTACCCAAACCTCAAGAAGTCAACCACAGTAAACGGTCTGAATGAAAAGTGATGCCACCAGCCACTGGTCCACTGACAGTGAGAGCCTGAGGCAAAAACTAGACTGCATCTGTACTTACTGTATACAAACATGAAGCCCTTGGGGTCTTGGACGTCATTAGAGAGACCATAGCATAACTTGGCTAAAAAATGTAAATGTTTGAAAAATCTGCAAAAGAAACAAATCACTGAACTAACACTGGTTATCATGGAGACACCAAATCACAGAGATAAAAAAAACAGAAAGCTGCTGGTCCAAGTCCACCAAAATGAGGGTGTGATACCAGTGAAAATGAAAATCATATGATATGGTTACAGGTTATGGCAAGATGACAAACCAGGACAATTGAATGTGTAAGGCCAAAAGAACCAACCGGGCCACTCACCCCTCCAAGCAAGTCTCCAATCAAGAACAGGGGACCAGCCAAAGTACTAGAGTTTAAAGTTTCAATATGAATCTAATGTTCAGATGAACACAGAGCAAAAGTGCTCATCTAACTTGTCACTTGGAGATTTTCTTTCCCACAGCAAAAGTGATCCATATGGACAGTAAGCTCATAGAGCCCATCTTTCTGTAGGGTTACCACCTGTCCCTCTTTGCGAGGGACAGTCCCTCTTTGGGCAGTTGTGTCCTGCAAAAAAATTGAAAATACGGCAAATGTCCTGAGAGTTTAGGACAAAAATAATTCCTATATTTTATGTAATAGTTGCATAAAACTGTTATTTTGTCCCTGAAACACCTAAATGTTATAAGAAATAGAATAAGCAACTAAAATGCTACAAGAATAAGCTTTTATTTAGGCAAAATGTAAAGTTCTGTCCTTTCTACTGGCCGTAGGTATGTTTCGCTCTGCAAAATCTGACGTTTGTACCAAAAATGTCCCACTTTGGGCATTTGAAATGGTGGCAACCCTATTCTGCAGGGTTTTTTGTTTTTGTTTCTGTATCTTGACTGCATATAGCAAAGTAGGGTGCAACTGTCATTTCAGTGATAACACAAACTGATTTTAAGGGGAAACACTCCCTAATCTTGAAAGGCATTTTGTAATGAATTTGTCAGATTTTTTTTTTTCATTATAGCCATTACTTTTCCTAATAGGTTCTTTGATACAGTGTTAGCTCCCAGACGGATACATTTCAGGCACAGTTTCAAACAGTACCATACTAGAGACAGAACACATCTACATAATATACTAGAAATAGGACACAATGACAATAAACAAAGTCTCTCTGAATATTTCAAGTTTTTCATCCTTATGATTTCACTAGCAAGAAACTGTATACTGCCTAGTTGTTTCAGAAGGCTTGTTTTGAAGTTTATGAAATGATGCACTGAATGCTACAGTGGATCAGATCAGTGACATACAATGTGGTACAATGATCTCATTGCAGTAAATAAGGCATACTCTGTGGAATCAGACTACAGAACATGTTTTAATGATTTTGACAGATCTTCAATGATGGTGTTATTTTTATGACTCAGCTTTATATTCTTGAATCACAGTTTGTATTGCTTTTGCCATGTTTCATGAAACTATATTTATTGACATTAAAGGTAAGGTCATTACAATTTCATCAGGTGTGTGTTTTTGAAGGTCATCTTGGAAAGCTTGAGCATCATTTTTCAAGTAATCATGTTACCTTGTTTGAAATTATCAGCGCATTCAGCATGCAGAGCCAATTTTCCATGTTTATATCGGAAAAGAAAAATCAGGAGGAGTCAGCTCCATTACAGAGACCTCTAAGACACCACTGGTAACCCTCACCAGGATAGATCAGTTAACCACCAACCCTATGCACACACACACACACACACACACACACACACACACACACACACACACACACACACACACACACACTCTGTTTAACCATTTCAATCACCCATGGAGTGACACTTAGTGCTGTCTCTCTATTAGTTACTCCCTTATATAGACTGAGTAGTGCTGAATGCCTTTCCACTGTCAAAATATGCAACATTTACTGTTAGCCCTTCAATAAGTGATTCTGGTACCTCTAAGAGTACCAAAAGAATCAGAAGGTAAGGTCTTCCATTACCAAAACCACAGTGCACCATAGCTAACAAAAGTATACCTCTCATTTCATTTTGGTCAAACTCATCATATTACAAAGAATAATTGCCTGGACCTTACAAAGTGTGTGTGTGTGGGGGGGGGGGGGCACATACACTGGTATTATTACAACCTGTTGCAATAAAAAAAGGGATGTGTCTGCATACTAATACTTTAACATGCCTGTGGTTGTATAGAAAACTGTCAAGTATGTTGTTTGGTCCCATGGAGCATGAGCTTTTAATTGTATTTAGGCAGCAATTATCATAACTGATCTCTCATATATGGGATATCATCCCCTTATCTCCACTTCCCCCTAAAATAGGCCTTTGCTTACTATAAGGTTTGTACATTTTTCCTGCAGTAAGCTTGCTATGTCCTTCAGCTGGGTGATTATTTAGCTTATTGATGACATGTTGCATTCTAACTTACTCCCTTTGGGTTTTGTGATGAGGTTACAGAATACTTTGATACTGTTTTCAAGCCTCAAAATCAAACAGTTTTTGTACTTTGATAAGGAAACAGCTTCTATTCTTTATTTAACCTAGACTAAGGTTTATGATGAGACTAATTTCTGAAAGGTAGGTAGTAACTCTCTTTTTCCTGTTGCTCACGTTATTAATTATGCTGTTCCACCAAAACTATTTTTGTTAATTTTACTTGTGTGTTGATGAAGACGCACAAGCTGGTTAAGACATGAATATGTAGGTAAATATCCTACAGTTCAATTATAGCATTCTAAACAGCTTTAGTTTGGTACGTCAGGACATTTCAATCTCTTTTCATAAATGTTCTTTATTCCATCACAGTTTAACTAGCAAAATCTTGGAAGGACGATTTACTTATGATTTGAGTATGATATTACTCACATGAAAAATATAATGATACACTTACCTGTGTTAATTACAATGTATAAATAACAATGAACAAGGAGGTTTTTTCCAGGAAGTTTTTCCCTCAAGCCTGCAACCTGCTATCCTTAGCTGAGCCATCACCCATTTGTTCATCACCTCCAGGCTGTTTCTGCCCTAGCTCATCCTGTGAGGAGAGTCTTCAGTCACCGCTGGGAGCCAGCCTTTATAACAGCACATCAGCTTCAGCAGTCCATGGTTTTGGGACAAAAGCCAAGCAGTGACAAGGCAGTAATCCAGGCAACCATAAGGGACAGTTTGTTTTTCTCTTTGCGTACATGCTGGTCCCTATGGTTGACTGACAACTACGTTTTCACTCAGTTTCACCCCAAAGAACCAGCATGTTCCCATGTACCTCAGAAACAGTTCAGTAAAAACTGCAAGAAAACCACAGCTAAACAAAAGCCTTCACTTTGTAATACCTTAAACCTCCTGTACTGACAGTCCATGGGATATATGCAAATGGTCCCTTAAGGACATACCAGTGTTTCAGTTACATGGCTTCTGAATGTCTCTCACAAATATTTTAGAACCATAGGAACATCCACTTGCTGTGACAACTGGTTCCTCCTTAGGCACCAGAAGGAGAATCATTTGCATTTAGTTAGGTATAATTTCCTTGACAACCGTTTTCCACCTTTTCTCATTATTTTTTAGGACATCCTCGGAAGAAGGTGCTCAAAGGGTAGCAAGGTCACACTTTTAAAGCTGCTAGTTTTGAGCATGGTCAGCTTGGAAAATATTAGAGACCTCCTGCACTACATCAGGAGGTTCACATGCAGAGTCACCAATGAAAGTTTTCCTTTAGCATCTAAATCAGGTGGAAGAACCAGTGCTGCATGGGTCAGAATAGGGCGATTACACTATTTCAAGTCTCTCTTTCAGTTTTACAACTACAGTGTTTTCTAAGGGCACGGAAAAGCAAACAAAGAGAAACAGAGCCCTCCAGGCTAGCATGCATCAAATGAACGAGGCGATTTGAAGCTCTAGAGAAGAAAACCATAGATTGCTTTTCGCTTGGAGAAGCAATTAGATGGGTCTCTGGTACACACACTATGCCCATACCATCCAAGACTAGGGACCTGTCAAGCATCCACGTGAGTGGATCTGCAAAATCCTACTTAAGTGGTCTGCCATGGAGTTCTCCAGGATTGGTATATAGGTAGCCTTCAGAAGGAGACTGTATTCCAGGAGCCTGTTTAAAATGTTACATGTTTAGCCCCACCCATGTGGACCCAGCTATGCCTCATATCCTGTTCTTTCTGTCCCAATATGTGCATTCAAGTCCTCCATTATAAACACCAATTCAAGTTGTCCTGCTTTATCTAGTAGGTCCTGCAACCGCTGTCTGAATGCACTTTTTTCCTGTCTATCACAACCCTGCTAGGTGTGTGCCCTATCATTACACTGGAGTCTGATTGCCATGGGTTTGGCACGAATTCTGATACTATTCCTCACTGCCTCCTGAAGCCTCTCTCTCACAATTCCCACACCATTTCTAGTCTGTCCTTCTCCTGAGTAGTAGACACTGGATCCCAAGCCAAGTGGCTTCACTGCACTGCCCTTCCATCTTGTCTCTTGGATACATAGGATGTCCTGCCTTCTCTGTATCATCATGTCATCCACTTCCAAGCTGAGTCTTGTTAGTGAACCTACATTAAGTGTAGCAATTCTCAGTTCATGTTTGGCAAGTTGATTGGTTTTACATCCAGTTTCGCTCAACAGAGCTATCCCATGTAACACTGGCTGGGCAACTAGACACCATCCATCCAGTAGCTTATTAGCCCAGGACTGGTGGGCTTTATGATGGGGACGCACTGGCCAAAACAGGCACATACACCCCTCCCACCATTAGCATGGATCCCTAGTATAGGTCAGGGTAGGCCGGGTCCTCAACACACTTACCACTGGCAAATATCCATACCCATTTGGAGACATTAGTCAATATGTCCGAATCACCTAGAGCCATATTTTACACCGTCAAGTTGCTAGCCCTGCCCTGGCATGTAGTCTGTGGTCCATATTCTCCTATCTTGAGGATACGGTGCACACAGTAAATGCCTAAAGCATTTTTCCTGTACAACTCTTCTCCTATAAGGCACCACACAACTTCTGTGCAGGTGCCCACAGCTCCATTCATTGGTGATTATGAGATGGAAACACTCAGCATGTTTTTCAGAGGTGGGAGAAACCCCACAGAGACACAGGAAGAATATCCAAACAGGCAGTGGCTGGAGGTCAGTATCGAACCTTGTACCTCATGCTTGAGAAGGGAAGATCTTAACCATTATGCCCACTGGTCTCTTTCGCACTTAAACGTCACATAAGGTAACTTTTTTGGGGGATGGCCATACTCCCCACATCCTTGTACAGATGCTCATTTTTGGATATCTTTTAAATACAAATACCAATACAGGGACGAAAAAGTATATAAGCAAGAAAAAAAATTAGGCACCCAAAGGGGTATGTATCACTCATTACTCTTAAGCTGTAGGCTTGGCCTCATGCTGGACTGCAATGCACTCTCTTGAAATTAATGTTTTCACAGCAAGAGAGACATAAATATGGCACAGGCATACACCAGCTGTACATCAGGTACATGAGGATGTTAGAAGTAAGGTGACATCAGCCCAGACATGCGGGAGGATCCTAATCGCTACACATCATACCAAATGTCAGTCAGACTCAGCCAGCAGAAGAAATCCCAACAAGTTATGACTGCAACAGCAAGCTACGAAGAGCACCTTTCCTGACTGCAACAAGCTATGAAGAACACCACTCCAATAAGCAGTAACAGTAAAATCCCAAAGAAGTGGAAATTGAAAACAAAAAACTTCTTTAATTAGGTTTTTTTTTTTTACATCCCTCATAATGTACATACCTCATAACAGTTTACTATTGTTTCTTCGAACGGCAAAACACTTGCTGCCTGAATCAACAAATAGTTACACCAAAAATGTAAACAACGAGCAGTGACAATGTCGAACCAAATGCCCAACACATTTGATTTGACATTGTTGTCGAAACCAGCACGTGTTAGCCGTATAGGAGCTGATGTAAATCAGACTCCTATACGACATATCACGGTTTTGCAGGGGGGCAAGCCCCCCTGCACCCCTCACACCCCCTACTTATATATTCTAACTCCAAGATCGCACTACAGTGGGGATATGGATGAATTTCCAATCCCCACTGTACCACGATCTCCATGCAGATAGCCGAATTACACTTATACGAATGCAGTAGTGCATTCGCATAAGTGTCTTCAACTATCTCATCAACTATTGTTTGTGCGCTCGACATTCTGATGTTCGGCACACTGCTGCCGACAGAATGTAGCTCACACAAACAATAGTAAACCCCTCATAACACACTACAATGAGCTTTATCAAACAAAAATTTAAGGTGCATAACCTGTGTTTTCCGCCACATTGGTAATGTATGCCTCTTTGGACCAAGAAAAGTAACAGTGTACTTTACTGCAAATACTAACAGATTATAGGATAAAATAATGCAGATGTAAAAATAGGTAGAGCTGCTACAACAGGGAAATGAATGAGACTGAAAAAGCCATCTTTAATTCAGTATGCACCAACAAAATGCTGCATAAAAATATGGAGGCTCGATTCTACAAACCACAGAATCATATGTTAACTAGTATATTATCAAAGATGATTAAGAAGAAGGTGATACACTATTGAAAGATGTCATGTAAGTTATGAAAGGTAATGTAACAGAAAGTTACCTAACAGGGTTTAGGCTAAATTACCTTCATCTTACAAGCCCTATGTTTGGTTCTCTTTGTTTCTGTGTACAACCTGTACAACTCTGAGCATGTCACTTAAACAAGACACTGCTCTTAAGCTCCTCGGAATAGGGATGGTTCTGCTCAGTGGGCTTACCTGGATAACAAATAAATTGAAATATAATAACAAATTAAAACTGGAACATGGACATTTGTTAGAAATATAAAGTGGAGCATAATGTGATACATTTGTCTTTAGATCTGGATCACTGTAAAATGTCAAACAACCCTTTTTGTTATTAATATAGTGACGTACTAAGAGGCGTAAAACCATCTGTTATTATAGTCAGTGTTTTTGTATGTATTATAGTAAAACAGCAAAGCTATGCCGTGTTTTTACCAAGTCTCTTGGTCACCTTGTATAGTCCAGTTTTCAAAAAGAACAAAGCGAGAGCTACTACTTCATTATAGAAAGAGGAAGTATCCTAAATTAATTTATAGGTCTGCAAGATTGAACTTCTAAAATGTTGATACATATTATCATAATATACAGGTGAAAACATGCTTACCCAAAACAATATCATCTCCAAAAATTTTTTAATCTGGGAAATACAAATGAATAAACTTTAACCTTAGGAAATACACCTCTCTGTACATTGCATGTCTAAAAATGTGTTTTCAGTGGTCTGCAGTTTAGTAAGAATGATTTAGATAACAGTAGGAGGACTTATTAAACTACACACAATATTACCTTACAACAGGGAGCAGCTGTGACACGGTAAGATGAGGACAAGTAGGCAGGCATGAACCTACATTCTCGGAGTAGAAAATTAACTACCACTCCTGAAAGTTCCCTAAATGACTTGGTTTAGTAAATGGAAGTTTATGCAGCCTGTCCTTTGACTAAGCTGACAACCTCCTCACTGTCAATTTGTGTGTAAAAAGATGGGAGAAGTTAGGGAATTGACTTAAAATGCAGCAGCAGAGAGGTCAGTATATCTCTTGTCTCTCTCATTCTGTGTTCGTGTGGTTTCTATAAATATCCAAGGCTGCTTAGCTGGCAACAAATTAATGGGGATGACTGCACCAAGGTCAGCTGGACATGGGGGAGGGGAATGACAAGGAGGTTTATGTGACAGAACTAGCTGCTTAGGAATAATACAGAAACTGATAATACATCACAGCTGTATATGCACACGGAAAAAGCCGATCTTCAAGAATCACACAAGCAACAGGCCTAGCAGAAATGGGCACCATCTGAACCAATTTCAAACCGAAGCAATTCAAGACATGTCAATCATCTTTTCATCACAGCACACTACATCTAACTCTATTGTCTTGCTTACTTTAATGCACTGAAGTAAAAAAAAAAAAAAATACTGATTAACTGGAGCATTTCTCCCCAGGCCTCTGCTGAAAACAGGCTCTGTGGAACCTAGTCGGACATTCCAGGTCAACAAATGTTAAATAAAAATAAAAATAAAAAAATAAAAATAAATTTCAAAACATTACATGGTACACTTTCATGTGAAGTCTTCACACTGTGTTGTGCATATTGTTTGTATAAATACTACACTGCTTCCCACTAAATTATTCACAGTCAGCACATGAGAAAACATGAGTGAGGTACTCGTAGCAATACTTACAGTCCTGTGCATCAGCAAGTACCCAACAAACGTTTACCACTGTCAGCATAACACTGAGTTACTTATGAAAATAAGGGAAGCACAATAAAAGCACAAGCTACAATTTAATTTGTCACAGAGCAAGATAAAAGTCAGAAAACCACTGTTAAGCATCAGACTGTCGTTAATGTTTAACAGAGCTAACAATATGCAGGAATGCATTCAGTGGTGTGTCACAGCACCAAAATTCTTCTCCAAAAAGTACAGTTGTGTACCTACCATAAATGTAGATGTTCGAGTGTATTCACTGTTGCAGTCATTACTCTTGGGTTATCCTGCTGGCAGGCTACCCTCAGTCAGCCAGAATTCCAAAGTCTAGGTCCGGCGTCGGTTGCTGTCGCCTCTTCCCTGAGGTCAGTGCGCCAGGGGTATAAAAGATGCAGCCGACGCCATTTTCTTCAGTGTCCCCAAATTGGTAGGCTGAAAAAAATATGCCAATAAAAATGCATGCACAAAAATAACATTTTGTTTATCTACAAGCAAATACACCAAATAGGCTGTATAGGATAGAGAAGTGCAGATAAGTCCTAGCAAAGAGAAGGGGATGGTGGGTGGGTAACCTGGACTGCAACAGTGAAAACACTTGAGCATCTACATTTATGGTAGGTACACAACTGTACTATGTTCATCGTGTTTCACTGTTGCAGTCATTACTCTTGGGTTGAATCACAAAGCTGAGGATGGGTGGCTGGGCTAAATAGGATTAGGAGAGGCTATGAGGCCCTGCAGAACTGCAGTGGAAAAGCCTGCTCTGGACTTTAAACAGGTAAGTGGTAGTGCTTTGTGAAAGTGTGCACTGAACTTCAAGTTGCAGCCTCCAAGATATCTTTGGTTGGTACTCCTCTGAGGAAGGCTGCTGAAGTGGCTGCTTCTCTGGTGGAATGAGGCCTAATGCCCTTAGGCATTGATTTGCCATGTTGAGAATAGCAGAAACGGATGCAATGGCCTATCCATTTAGAAATAAGTCTGTTTTGAGATAGCCTTTCCTTGTGATCCTGCAGCATATGACACTAAAAGTTGCTCAGTCTTTCTGAAAGCTTTAGTTCTGTCCAAATAGAAGTGTAACTGCCTGTGTATGTCCAAAGAATGCAGAATTTTCTCACCCTTGTTCTGTGGAATTGGATAAAAGGTAGGCAAGTGAATGGTTTGGTTGAGGGCCACACTGGATACCAACTTAGGCATAAATGTAGGATTTGTTCTCAGAGACACCCTGTCTGGATGAAAAATGATAAAAGGTTCCACAGCAATGAGTGCTTGTAACTCCGAGACTCGCCTTGCTGAGGTTATTGCTAGGAGTAGAGCTGTCTTCCAGGATAAGAATTTTATATCTGCTGTTGAAGCTGGCTCAAAAGGTGAGTTTTTCAAAACATAACTGAGGTCTCAGGCAGGAATTGGTGCTCTCCTTGGAGGCCTGTTTTTGGCCCCTCTGAGGTACTGCCTTATTAAAGGATGAGAAAAGATAGGTGGTTCCGTGTTGTAATGGGCTGAAATGGCAGAGGCATGAATCTTCATTGATGAGAAAGAAAGGCCTTTGTTCAGCATCTCAGTTAGGTATTGTAAAATCTGAGGTATATTTGGTACACACGTCAATGCCTTGTTCTTGGCTCCAAGCACAGAATCTCTTCCATTTTTCTGCATAAGATTTTCTGGTACTGGGCCTCCTGGCCTCCAAGATAACATCCATAACAGCTTTTGAAAGAGGTGTGTTCTGAATGGTTACATTATCTGCCATGCTGCCAGATTTAAGGTCCTGAGTTGGCTGTGCAGGATCTGATTATTTTGTTGGGTCAGCAAGTGAGAAGTTTGAGGCAATATCCATGCTGGACCTTGAGACAAGCTCTTTAGGATTGGGTACCACCCACGGTGGTGGTGCTGCGGTAGCGTTGTCACCTCACAATAACACGCTGTCTGGTTTGATTCTCAGCTAGAGCATCTTCTGCGTGGAGACATGCATGAATGGGAGTACCTTCGTTGAAGGTTGTGCGTCAGGGCTGGTAACTCTGCACGTAAAAATCAACTACCAATCATTAGCGGACTGGAGTTCCGCTGTGGCGACCCCTAACCGGGAAAAGCCGAAAGACACAACAACAACAACAACCAGTGCTGGCATGGCCAGTCGGGTGCAATCAGTATCATTTTTGGCTTCTCTTGTCTGACCTTTAGGAGTACCCTGGGAAGGAGAGGCAGTGGAGGAAAGGCATATACTGTTAGGTTTTTCCAGCTGAAGGATAGGGCGTCCACTTTCCATGCTTGCTTGCGATACATCCTTTTGCAAAATCTCTGCAATTGGTAGTTGTGAAGGGAGGCAAATAGATCTATGTCTGGGCATCCCCATTTCCTTATTATCATGCTGAAGACTTGTGGATCCAGTTTCCATTCGTGGGGATCCATGAGGTTTCTGCTTAGTTCGTCTGCCAAAGTATTTGTTTTTCCTGGCAGGAATTGTGCTTGCAGGTGAATTTGAAAAGCCAATGCTGTGTCCCATAAGGTCATTGCTAGTCTGCAGAGGGGGTAGGAATGTGTACCTCCCTGCTTGTGTATGTACCACATGACCGTAGTATTGTCTGTTTTTATCAGTAGCTGTCCTGGATGAAGCAGGTCCTTGAAAGCTGTCAGGGCATTTTGAACAGCTAGCATCTCTTTTTGATTGATGTGAAGATGCATCTGGTTTGCAGACCATGTGCCCTGAATACAGTTTCCTGCCATACGGGCCCCCCAGGCATAGTCTGATGCATCCGTTGTTAGTGTCTGTCTGGCTGTGGGTAAATTGAATGGCAGACCCTTGTTGCGGTGACAGGCTTCTGCCCACCATTGAAACTCCCATTGTAGGCAGGGAATGAGTGCAATTACTGTCTCCAGGCTGTGGCAATGTTGAGTCCAAACACTTTTTAGATACCATTGTAGTTTCCTCATATGCAGTCTGGCATATGGAATTAGTAGAATGCAGGATGCCATGAAACCCAGGGCCTGCAGGATTTTCCTTGCAGATAAGTGGGTTTTTGTTGCCAATTTCTTGAAGTAAGTTGCTTTTGTTTGTCTGGCATGAGATAAGCCATCTGGGCAGTTGTATTTAAGCTTGCACCCAGGAATATTATCTCTTGAGAGGGCACTAGTTTTGATTTCTTTTCGTTTATTGTGTACCCTAGGCCAGTTAGTAATCTTTTTACAAACGCCAGATGCTTTAAAAGAATGTCTTTGGTCTCTGCTTGAATTAGGCAGTCGTCCAAGTAGGGAGATATTTGAATTCCTCTCTGTCTGCAAAATGCAATTACTGGTGCCGGGCATTTTGTGAAGACCCTGGGTGCAGTAGATAAGCCAACGGGCAGTGCAGAGAATTGGTAATGCATTGAGCCAGCCATGAATGTGAGGTATCTTCTGCAAGATTATCTGATTGGGACATGCAGGTATGCCTCTTTTAGGTCCAAAGTTACGAGCTAAGCCTTCTTGCGCAGCATGGGCTATAGCTGCTGTAGAGTCAACATCTTGAATTTTGGAACTTCCAGAAATGTATTTAGTATAGATAGGTCCAGTATTGGTCTCCAGGTTCTGTTCTTTCTGGGTACTAGGTAAAAAGTCTGGAGTAAAATCCTTGCCCCTGCTCT
The DNA here is from genome assembly GCF_019279795.1 of Protopterus annectens. Taxonomy (NCBI): domain Eukaryota; kingdom Metazoa; phylum Chordata; order Ceratodontiformes; family Protopteridae; genus Protopterus; species Protopterus annectens. The sequence continues at coordinate 443,501,580 of NC_056729.1, read as the reverse complement.
TGTTGTGGCACTTGCTGAATGGTCCTCATGTCCATGAGGGCTGTAATTAGTTTTTGTGCCTCTGCCCAGTGTGGCAGGTCTGGCATACATTTTGACCTTGTTAGAGTGTGAAAATGGAACCTGTAGCCTTGGGCCACTATGTTCAAGACCCATTTGTCTTGGGTAACCATTTGCCAATTTGATGAAAAAAGTGCTAGTTTTCCCCCTAAGGGGGCTGTCAAAAGAAAAATGCTTGGATCTGGCAGAGGAAAGTCATTGGGACTGTTTCCTGTAAGGTTGTGATTTCTCTTCTCTGCTTTTGGAGGTAGGAGCACCCCATTGTTTAGGCCTTTATGAGCCTTGGGGCTGAGATCTGCCTCTAGGACGCCTGTATCTGCTTCTTTGTGGTCTGTCTGACACTGGAAAGGACTAATTTTTAGAAGGCCAGTTTCTGCTAAACCCGGGTGGCTGTACCTGTAAGAAATCCTTGACTGTCTGCATGGATTTTGCTTTATCCTCCATTTTTTTCAACACCTCTTCTGCTTTAGTACCAAACAAAGTATCATGCTGCAATGGTGCATCTAATAATTTTGCTTTAACATGATCAGGCAGATTCTGTTTCTTTAACCAAGCATGACTTCTAATAACAGAACCTGTAACAGCGGCCCTGCAAGAGGCCTCCAATGAATCATAACCACATTGTAAAGTATGCTTTCCCACTTGTTCAACTGCATGCAATAAATCCTGCAATTCCTTGTTCTCTGAACATTCAGTATTTGTCAACAATTTCTGTTTAAGCAGTGACATAAAATATTGCTGATATTTAAGCATATGAAACTGACAATTTAAAGCCCTTGCAGCCAAGGTAGCAGAAGAGTGGACTTTTTCCCCCATCTGTCTAGAGCCCTAGAATCCCTATCAGAGGGGACAGGGTTTTTTGCAGTGGAAGCTTTAACCACTTTGGGACCTTGAGATATAGTTTCTGGGTCAGCAGCGGGGTTCTTACATAGGAATTTATGAGAATCCGGAATCCTGTAGTATCTGTCTGGCTTTGCAGGTGCAGGGGGTAAAGAGCCAGGGGGACAGGCTGGACTCTGAAAATGCATCATCTACAATGTCTAAAACAGGTGGAATAGCAAGGGGTCTATGCTGAGGAAGTTGCAGAAAGTCTCCGAGCCTTTTCTTGGATTCAGAATAATCTTGGCTCTCCCAGTGGAAATGCTCCCTTCATGGTATGCAGTGTTTCCTCAAAAGAATAATCCTCAGGAGGAGAAGCTGAAGGAATGGATTCTTCAGCATCAGAATCCTCATAGGGAAGCCTGGAGTAATCCTGTTCAGAAGAGGAATCAGAGAAAATAGAAACCTGATCAGAAGAATTATACTCTGTCTCTTGCCTAGGCCTCTTATCAGGAGGGGGATGGTAGCCCCTGATCAAAGTAATCAGGTCTTCGGCCATTTTGAGCATCTGATTTTTAGACATGGAAGTCTGAGTAGGAGAATGCTGTACTTGTTTCTTTGTCTTTAGAGCTGCTTTAGTCTTTGAAGCTGAAGATGGCTTAATATATAGTTGTGTAGGTCTGAAGACACCCTCAGAAGCCGATGCCTGCTCAGCGGCTCCAGACCCATCTGAGGGAATGATTTCTGAGTGTCCAATACCTTGAGTATCCAGAGGCCCAGTCGGCTCCACGTGGGAGTCAAAAGCGGCCTGTGGCTCTGAGGTAGCGGGCGCCAGGGGCTGCAAAAACGCCTCACTGAGAACCAGCGACTGGCCTAGCAGAGGCCTCGTCATCGGTTTTGGACCTCAGATGCCTATCCTTTTCCTTGTGTTTTTTGTAAACTCCGGTTGTCGGCTGGTCCGACGGCATTATATAATTAAATCTTCAGCCAAAGTAATGAAATGCAAAATCAAACCAACGCTTAATAGTGCGTTGGTTAAATCTAGCACAAAACCAATAGCTAGCAATGTTGTGATCAGGGCCTAGGCAAGGAATACAGTAAGAGTGAAAATCCTTAGGAGGTATTTGCTTCCCACAAGAAATACAATTGTTAACTTTTTCTGACATCGGTCTGGAGCAAGACAAAAGTTTCCCCAACAGGGTACTTAGCTTTAATGAAGACTTTGGTTCTGAAATTCGGATTTGAAAATCTCAGGAGTCGGCCGACCGGCACTTGCGAACTGCTTTTGCTTCGGGCACCGTGTGGCAAGAAAGACTGGAGAAAATGGCGTCAGCTGCATCTTTTATACCAATGGCGCACTGACGTCAGGGAAGAGGCGACAGCAACCGACACCTGACCTAGACTTTGGAATTCTGGCTGATTGAGGGTAGCCTGCCAGCAGGATAACCCAAGAGTAATGACTGCAACAGTGAAACACGATGAACATTAGCTAAAAAATTATTCACTGTCTGTGTAGATGTTAAGAGTTTCACTGCAGAGAATTTCTGGCAAAATTGAATCAGCGGCATTCAATGTACTTGCTGTACTAACTGGGGCAGGTGTTAATTTCAAGAAGTATTTGCCTGCTTTTTCTGTACTGACTTAGTATTATGAATACTATCATATCTATGGAGTACAACAGAGCAGTCATTTAGCATTTCTATGCAATGGCTCTGCGTGTGTGTGTGTGTGTGTGTGTGTGTGTGTGTGTGTGTGTGGTCGCAGTCCTGCCCACAACAATGGTAGTTGTTGTTTGTCTTTCGGCTTTTTCCCGGTAAGGGGTTGCCACAGCAAAACTCTGGTCCGCTAATGATTGGCAGTAGATTTTTACGAAAAGCCAAGGTGCCAGCTCAACTCCCAACCTTCAACGAAGGCACGCCCATTTACGCACACGTCTTTCGAACGCTACCCAACCGTGGGGAGGACATGCAGACTCCACACAGAAGACACTCCCAAGCCACGCCGAGAATCAAATGGGAAAACCTCTTGCTGTGAGGGAACAACGCTACCGCCGTACCACCGCATGATGCACAAGACATGAACTGTAACTCCTGAATGAATGCTGGTGTGACTAAACTGTAAAGTTTTGGCCAAAGATGGCAAGTCAACAGGGGAGACTGGAAATAAGATGCCATGCCAGTCTCAGCTCATCCATCCCAGGAAGAGGGTGGGGCTGTGTGAGTTTCTGGACATGTGGTGTCCCATTACATGATTCTGCAATGGAAAGTTGGGAATTTAGCAGGACGTATCAGCTTATGGGGGGAACCTGAACTGTTACTCACATGAGGGAGTGACACCCTACACTGCACCCACTGCAGACCAAGCCCCACAGCATTTAGCATGACACAGGAAGTCAGGTGCAACAGCAAAATGATGATGTACACAAGATGAAAGCCTACTGTAGCATGATTCCAGTCCCCGCAGGTATTTGCCACCATGATCTGCTCTTCAGGAGGGGGAACAAAAGACTCAAACAGGCAGTAGGGATTGGTTGGATGATTTTGCTACATGGACAAAAATATAAAGAAATGAAAAAACATTGGGCTCTCATACTAGAAAATCTAGGAAGGTGTGCCTTAATATCTCATTTTCATACTCTATTGTTTTTGATGCTTTATGAAAATGTATACAGTAGCTTAACATTTCTATAAGGCATAGGCATTGATATTATGGTGATTAAGAAGATGGAGGATGTGGATTACCTCTGATAAACTTGTGCTTTTCTTTTGTTATTAAAGTATATATGTAAGCAACTTCTTGCAACTGCTATGGATATATTAAACACACACACACACACACACACACACACACACACACACACACACACACACACACACACACACACACTTTTCCCAATTACTTACTTCTTGCAATGGACTTTCCCAGTAAACAAATGATAAATAAATAAACAAACTCACTTATACATAGCATGCATATAATTATCATCATCAACCCCCTTTTTTCTCCCATTTGCTACATGTGGTCAGCCTGTCATTTATTTATTTATTTTATTTATTCGTATTTGATTACCGGGAAAGTCCAGATGTCATGTCAACTGTTGCCATCTCTCTCTATTCAATGCTCTTTTCCTGCCCTCTTTGACACTCGTGTCCGACTGCTGTTGCAGGTCTTCTCATACAATCCATCCCCCTCTTTGCTGGATGCCCACTTATACTCTTGCCTTCTTCTTATCTGTCCCAAATCCCCTTCACCAGATTGTCTTCTGCTTTTCTGCACGTGCCTGAACCACCATAATCTGTTCTCTTTGACCTTTTCTCCAGCTGGAGCTATTCTGGCTCCTGCTCTTATGCACTCATTTTTTCATCGGTCTCACAGTGTGCATCCTATCACCCATCTCAGGCACTTCATCTCTACTACCTCTATCTTCCTCAACTGCTCTGCCTTTACTGCTCAGGTTTCTATACCATACAGTAGTACTGGTCACACCACTGTTTTGTACACCTTACTTTTTCAGCTTCTTTGGCATTCTTCTGTCATATACTACACCTTACACTCTGTACCAGGTGACTAGCTTTGACTTCCACATACAGACTTCCCTTCTCCTCAACCACCCCCGCCAGATATTTGACACCGTTAACCTGTTCCATTGTTTTCCCTTCTACCTGAATTCTCATCTCGTCCTGATTTCCTCAATTTGCTGGCATTAGCATCATCCTATCTGTACTCAGTTTCATCCCATGTGCCTTCAGTTTTGCATTCCATTCCCCTGTTCTTTGCTGAAAGTTCTTGCTCAGTCTGCCTGTAATGGCACATCATCTGCATACAGCAAGTTTATTGATCTGGCCCCTCTGACCCGTTTGTGAATGTAGTCCATCACCAGTACGTACAACAGTGGACTCAGACCTGAACACTGATGTACACCCACTCCCACTGGGAGCCCCTCTGTGAGACAGAACACTGTTCGTACTTGGGTCATTGGGTCCTCGAACATAACTTGCATTCATTCTACCAGTGTTTCTAAGACTTCAAACCACCATAGGACTGCCAAATTCAGCATTCTTGTGACCCGGTCATATGCTTTCTCCAAGTCTAGGAATGCTCAGGTGGACTCTTTCCTTGTCTCTAGCTTCTTCTCAACTATCTGTCTCACTGCAAACATCAGGTCAGTTGTGCTGCATCCTGATCTGAATCCAAACTGCTCATCTCCCATCTTATATTTTACTGCATGTCATCCACACTTGCATGTAATTTAGAAGATCGCCAATTACTGGAAGGCATGTCTTTGGCATGCAGGAAGAAATCAGAGCACCGGGCAGAAACTGAAGTAGACACAGGGAGGAAATGTAGACTTCCCAAAGAAAAGTATCACAGAAAAAAAAAAAAAAAAAACTTGCATCACTCATTCACTTGCTTCCAAACTTGAGAACATTTAATACAGAAACATATTAGAAAATAAATGGTAAATTTCATGGCAAATGTGTTGAGAGCTGTGAAATTCGTGTGCTGAATAAAAAGTTAGTATTGCAAATGCACTAATTTGTATAGAAACCATGTTTTTCATCAAAACACTAATCTCAGAGAAAGTAGTAGTTTTTTAATGATCTAATTTCCTTCAACTTCATCCAAGGAAGCACTTTCTCAAGGCCATTAAAAAAACCTGCTGAACTGTTAGAAATTCATTATTTAAATGTTTAAATGGAGCCCATTATTTTTAAGATGCAAGTTAACTATTGAAGAATGACTTTTCTCACTATGGCAAAATATGCTTAGTCAAAGCTTTAATGTGCTTCCTCCTTTTATTGCTCTGACGTATTTCTTCATATTGTACTTGTTGTTTCATAAAAATGTTCAATAAAAGACTTTTGACAGAAACAAAGTCACCTATGACCACACTAGTCTACCCTCTTCTCTTTCTCCATCTTTGCAGAAGTATATGTAGACAACTCATTTTGCTCTTCAAACTCATAACAGGAGTCCCACATAGATCTATCACTAGGCTCATGGTATTTACAATTTTTCAAACAGAGGTCTTGCATCCAGTCACTGGGAAAATAACCTGTGATGACGATGGCATGGTCACAATTAGAACCAACCCCTCTCCTCGTTTTGTGAAAGTAATGATCTTTCTACCCTTTCCTTTTGGTTTCAAGATAGAGAGTTAAATCTGTACATGAAGTCATGTTGCTGCTGTAACACATGCAAGAATCATTCATGTCAGTCTTAACTGGACACCACCTCTCCTGTTGGCATCCATTTTAAAGCATACAGGCCTTCAAATATCCTGGCATAACCCAAGACACTTTATCTTCCTTTAATATGCACACTAAGAATGTATACAATACGTCAACAAAGCAGCAGGTTTCTTTAGTCAGGAAAGAGGACATCTTGTAAAAGCATATCTAACCATTAGTATGGATGCCATCATACACATTTTAGAATGTAACTTCCATCTACTTATCCAGTCAGTGACTGAAAAACTGTTTAGACATCCCTAATACACAAGTCTACAAATTCTTTGAGAGTGCACCCAGAAGGCAACATTGTTGCTGCACTGAGGGATGGCAGATACCTGTCTTACATATTAACATTTATACTCCAGATGCATTTATCTAAAACAATGAACATCCAACACTGCTCAGGTTTGAGACTCTCTCTCTGTGTCACTATATCTATTCAGTAAATCTCACATGCTGCGGTGGTGGTGCTGCGGTAGCGTTGTCACCTCACAGTAAGACGTCCTGTTCAATTCTCAGCTAGAGCGTCTTATGTGTGGAGACATGCGTGAATGGGCTTACCTTCGTTGAAGGTTGTGCGTCAGGGCCGGCAACTTGGCACGTAAATAATCTACTGCCAATCATTAGTGGCGACCCCTAACCGAGAAAAGCCGAAAGACACAACAACAACCTGTTCAATCTTACAAAACTCCAGTATCCTTCAAATTCCAAATTTTCTCTCACCTCTACTTGTCAGAGTCCTGATATCCTTAACATTCTCAACTTATTTCTCACCTCTATTAATTAACTTATTTATTTATTTTTGTTTTCTGTGGTTGTGCAATTTTCTGAAGGGCCATTTTCAGGTTAGCCCAGTAATTATAAACCAAAGAAATAGTGCAAAGGAATAAACACTGACAGTAATAAACAAAAAAACCCAGAATGAATTCTAACACAGAAATGGCAATGTGTTCGCTGGTACAGCAGCGTTACACTTGGTGGAATGAAAGGTTCACTCAGTAAGAAAATGCAGCCTTTGTCTTTGCTGCCCCCATTACCTGAAATACCACTCCCCAGTTTTATTTTGATATTCTCAGCCTAGTTTCACATACAGCAGATTTAAAAAGCACCTCTGCGAACTCCCAAGCTGTTGCAAAAAATTTGGGGGTCAGGTGAAGTCTTGCGATATTTATACCCTGCTTCACTAGGTCTCTGTCATTTTCTGCTAACTAGCCACAACTTTCAGAGTTTGAAAGTATTAAACTCTTCAATTTAAAGAGAACTACTGTTCTTATTTTAATATCTTTAGTATATTGACAGAATTTCTAATCAGCTCTAATCTCCCTTACCAGTTTTAGTCCCTTTCTACCACATTGGGGATACCTTAACCTTATAATTACTTTTCCATATATTGAGTTTGCACTGCTGCTCTCCCTGTCATATGATGAATTATGCTGCTATACGTTCAACTTTGTTTGACCCATCACTTTAAAATCTGCATAGGTCCCTTCAAAGAACATTATTACTGAGTATTTTATTTTTCTACAAGTTCTTTTCTTCATAATTAGCATATAACTAAAGAAAAAAAAAAGCCTTGATGTTTCAGTCCACATGTAAATGTCTTGATTTGTGTTTAAACCACGATTAAGAATAAAATGCAACTATTATCGGACATTGGTCAAAAAGTCACATACTAGTTTGCAATAAATGTGCAGGACGCAACAGATATTTTTAGCGCTTCACTGACAAATAGCTGTAGTGTTGGTTTGAGTTCTTAGCAAATGGCAAAGGATAATACTTTGTCTTTGGACATTGTGGAGCTGCAACAGAGCACTGCAGAAATGGTGCAATGTACCAAAGTTTTGCACTGCAACTTTCAGTTTCACTATGCTACAGTGAAACTGACCCTGAGGTGTCTGTGCACAATGCAAGCCAGAGCACAAAATGTTATACAGTGAGGATATTCGATGTATCTTTTGGTAATCTGCAGCAAGTATGGCAGAGGCACTTTACAACAATTTTATATTTAAGAACACTGCCACTGGTTACAAGATGAGAAACTACCAGGAAAGGCACTTCAGAAATTACTTAATGTAATGACTTGAACAACATAATGTATGTATACACAAACACACACACACACATATATATATATATATATATATATACATACATACACACACACACACACACACACACACACACACACACACACACACACACACACACACGTATACATACAAGAGTGTGAAGTGGTCAAACTGCCTATTTTGAACAGAAAAAAGCCAGTAAAGTTCATTGACATTGAACTTGGAAAACATTATTGGCTTTTTCTTTGCAAAATAAGGGAACAGCTGGGATTGGAGAATCTGCCCTTTTTCAACAACATTGCAATCCTGGACTCGGTATATAAACTAACAAGAAAGGGTGGGGTGCAAAATCTACCAAGTGCATTTTGTACTTCTTTTACTGAACTGATTTTTACTGTTCTGAGATTGAAAAGTTGAAGTGCAATATCTCAACTTTGTGTCTGTGCAACATAAACCTCTCTCTCTCCTTATATATATATATATATATATATATATATGTATATATATATATATATATATATATATATAGATACATACACACACACACACACACACACACACACACACACACGTGTGTGTGTATGTATGTATGACCGTCTTAGTGACCATATGCCTACCTATTAAAGCAACATATTAATCCTTTCAAATATACCACTTTTTTCTAAATTCATAATAAAAAAAATTCAGCTCTCAGCACTTAATAGGCATATTAAAAAAATGTAACAGGTCCGCACTTAAGAATCTGCCCTTAGACAACACAGTAGAATATTTTAATAACACCTTCCTCAACATTCTAAACAGCTTAGCCCCTCCTAGAACAATTCAAACAAAGGCTAAATATACACCGTGGCTAACTAAAGAAACTAGAAATCTCCTTAAGTTAGGAGACAAGACCTGGGAAGTATGCCCCACTTGTAAAACTCAAAAGAAACAGCATTTCAGCAAATTAGAAATAAGGCAAAACATCAGATCACTATAACAAAAAGAACTACTACACTAGCTTATAACAGAAAAAACAGCAAAATCCTAAAACATGTTGGAGCACAATCAAAGCTATCCTTCATCCTGGACAAAACTCTACCCCTTCCCCCAATACATCAAACTACACTGGAACCATTACAGAATAATTTAATAAATACTTCACAGAAAGCATTTTATCTCTAGCTAAAAATAATAACTTTGATCCAATATCACTTCGAAAACCTTCTAATGAGAAAGACTTTCTCTTTCCAGCCCATCTCTACTGCTACCATATACAAACTATTAAAGAAACTTAAACCAACCACATTAGCTGCAGATAACCTGCCAACTGGATACCTGAAAATAGCAGCAGAAGTTATTTCCTAAACAGTTTCAATCCTTATAAATAGATCTTTTGTAGAACAATATGTTCCTTTAATATGGAAAACTGCTTACATAATCCCCATACACAAGGGAAGCATCTCAACTGAACATTCAAATTACAGACCCATTGCCATTTTGTCCCACTATCAAAAATACATGAAAGATGCATTCACTCTCAACTACTACTACTATACATTACCACCAATAACCTTCTAACCAACTCACAACACGGGTTTAGACCTTATCACAGTACAATAACTATTCTTCTAAGTTTTAATAACACCATTAATCAACTTAGTAATTTGTGATGAGAAACTGTATCAAAGGCCTTGGACACATCAAGGAAGACAGTTGAAACTATTTTGCCTACATTTCTAACTGTTCTTTCCAAATTAAACCTTAGCCCTTCTGCTCTCATATGGTTTCATAGATATCCAGACAGTTGTCAACAAGCACTAAAATGGCAGCATGACCTCTCCCCACTTCTTCCCACAGGGCTTTACTGCTACTTCACTAGCTTTCATTATCCAACATGCAGATGACACAACACTTATATGTGCTGCACCTACACTTCAACACCTCCAAGATATAACCCAGACGTCCTTCTCTGATATTGAACTATGGCTATCAAATTCACATTTCATACTTAACCCCCAAAAAACAAAAGTTATAATCTTCCATCCTACTAAACTCTCGTACATCTCTACCTCCTTCTATATTATTTCTGGCAATAATACAAAAATCATCCCTGAAACTCAATCAAAATTACTTGGTGTTATAGTTGATAATAATCTATGGTTTGATCTACATATATCCCAAACAATAAAGAAAGTTCATAAAACAATGGGCATGTTATACAGGAACAACAAATTCCTGACTGATACATCTAGGATTGCTATTTCTAGAACCCATCTCTTGACAACCTTGCTGTATGCCTCCCCTATTCTTGTTAATCTAAAAAAGGCAGAACTAAGGAAACTTGATATATGCTATAACAATAGAGCAAAACTTGCTACTGGCTGTCCACATCATGACCACCACTGTTACTCCTTAAAAAAACTATCTTGGCTAGAAAGTACAGTTTTGTACCTACCATAAATGTAGATGTTCGAGTGCTAATACAGCTGCAGTCATAAAGTACAGTTTTGTACCTACCATAAATGTAGATGTCCGAGAGGAATGCATCTGCAGTCATAACAAATGGGTTGTCCTGTCATCAGGCAGCCCTTCGGTCGGCCGGATTCCAAAGTCTGGGACCGGCTTCGGCTGGTGTCGCACTTCACCCGACGTCATTGCGGCAGTTTTCGGGTATAAAGGCATCAGCCGACGCCATTTTCCTCAGTGTTTCTTGCCCCAGATGCCAGGTGCCCTCTTGGTAGGCTAAATTTGGATAAATGCCACAGTTTCCAAATAGTAGAGAGCAAACACACAAAGCAAACATGTATGTACATATATACAAACAAATACACCATAATAGATCCCCCCCAAGCTAGCTGAAGATTGGTAAGTACCCTAGGAGTACCTCAGAGGGGAAGGAGGGTGGGTAATCCCGACTGCAGATGCATTCCTCTCGGACATCTACATTTATGGTAGGTACAAAACTGTACTATGTCCTTCAAGGATGCATCTGCAGTCATAACAAATGGGTAGAATACCATAGCTAAACTAGGGGAGGAGGAAATGAGAATAGATTATGGTGTAGTCAGGATCCCCTGCAAAACAGCAGTGGCAAAGCCAGCACGGGATCTAGAATATAGGGGTAAGTTATAATGCTTGGCAAATGTATGCACGGAGGTCCAAGTAGCAGCCTCTATAATGTCCTTGGTAGCCACTCCTCGTAAGAAAGCTGTGGTAGTGGCTGTGGCCCTTGTGGAGTGAGGCCTGATGTTCTCTGGAGTTTTCTTTCCATGGTAGGAGTAACAAAGTCTAATGCAATTTCCTATCCATTTGGAGATTGTCTGTTTAGAAATTGGTTTTCCTTCTTTTCCTGTTGCATAAGCTACCAGAAGCTGGTCAGTTTTTCTATTGTTTTTTGTCCTGTCCAGGTAGTAGCGTAATTGTCTGTGTACATCCAAGGTATGTAAGAGTTTTTCTCCCCTGTTCTGTGGATTGGGGTAGAAGGTAGGAAGGTGGATAGCCTGATTTAGAGAGACTCTGGATACCACCTTAGGCATAAATGTAGGATTTGTTCTCATGGACACTCTATCTTGATGGAAGATCAGGAAGGGTTGTACTGCCATTAATGCTTGTAGTTCAGAGACCCTTCTTGCTGAAGTTATTGCCAGCAGGAAGGCAGTTTTCCAGGATAAGTATTGCAAGTCTGCTGTAGCTGCTGACTCGAAAGGAGGTAGAGTCAGTTTTTCTAGCACAAAGTTCAAGTCCCATGCTGGCAATGGAGGTTTCCTGGGAGGTTTTACATTTTTAATTCCCCTCAGAAACTGTCTGAGCAGAGGATGCGAGAAGACAGGAGGATCCAAGCTGTATTGTGCTGAAATAGCTGATGCATGTATCTTGGAGGAATAGGACAGGCCTGTGTGGTAGAGCTCAGCCAAGTACTCCAGGATGTTGGCTATGTTCACCAGTGTCACATCTTGCCCTTTTGCAGCACTCCAGATGAGATATCTTTTCCATTTTGCTGCATAATTCTTTCTTGTTGAAGATCTACGAGCCTCCAGGATTATGTCCTTATCCCTTTGGGATAAATTAGGGTTAATTTCTGTCATGTAATGTTCCAGGCAGTTAGTTGCAGAGTTTTTAGGTTTGGATGCAGAATGTTGTAGTTGTTCTGTGTCAGCAGTAATGGGATCAGTGGAAGCTTCCATATTTGTTCCCTGGACATGCTCCACAGTAATGGATACCAATGTTGTCTTGGCCAGTCTGGGGCTATCAGAATGATCCTCGGACGTTCCTCTTTGATTTTGAGAAGCACCTTGTGCATCAAAGGAAGTGGTGGGAATGCGTATGCTGTCATGCTTTTCCAACTGAAGGATAGGGGGTCCACCTTCCAAGCAAGTGGGTGGTAAGTCCTTGTGCAGAATTTCTTCAACTGGTGATTGTATGGGGATGCAAACAAGTCTATTTGTGGTAACCCCCATTTTCTTGTGATGGCTTTGAAGATGTCCGGATGCAGCATCCATTCGTGGGCATCTGTTATAGTTCTGCTTAATATGTCTGCTAGAATGTTTTCCTTCCCTGGAACATAAATTGCCTGTAACTGAAGGTTGTAACCCAGAGCCACATCCCATAGGTCTAGTGCCAGCCGGCACAGTGGGTATGAGTGTGTGCCTCCCTGTTTGTTGATGTACCACATAACTGTGGTGTTGTCTGTCCTTATCAACAGCTGGCCTTCGTGGAGAAGAGGTCTGAATGCCTGGATTGCTAATTTTACTGCCATCATTTCTTTTAGATTTATGTGCAGATGCAGTTGGTCTTGAGTCCATAGGCCTTGAATGCACTCGTCCATCATGTGTGCCCCCCAACCGAGGTCTGAGGCATCTGTCGTGATAGTTTGTCTTGGATGACTTTTGCTGAAGGGCAGTCCTGTGTTTGATTGACAGGCCTGTGCCCACCATAAGAACTCTTGTTTCAGGCATGGGATCATTGGAATTTTGGCTTCCAGGCTGTGCTTGTGCTGAGACCACAAATTCTTTAGGTACCACTGTAGCTTTCTCATATGAAGCCTGGCATGAGGGACCAGAATTATGCAGGATGCCATGAAGCCTAGAGCTTGTAACACCTTTCTTGCAGTTAGATGGCTGTGTTTTGTTAATGCCAAAAAGTAGAGAGGAAGTTGTTCTTTCTTTTCTGCAGTTAGAAATGCCATTTGTTTTGATGTGTCCAGTTCTGCTCCCAGAAAGGTTATTATTTGGAATGGAATCAGCCTTGACTTTTTTGAATTGACTGTGTATCCCAGGGCTTGTAGCAGGTAGATGACTCTTTGTAAGTCTTCTGTTAATTTGTTTTTGTTGTCCGCTTGTATCAAGCAGTCGTCCAGGTAGGGATAGATTTGAATCCCCTGAAGTCTGCAATGAGCGATTACTGATGCCAGGCATTTCGTGAATACTCTGGGCGCAGTAGATAAGCCAAAGGGCAATGCTGAGAATTGATAATGCTCTGATCCTGCAAGAAATCTGAGGTATCTTCTGCAAATTGGTCTTATGGGGACGTGCAGGTATGCCTCCTTGAGATCTAGAGTTACCAGCCAAGACTCCTTGCCCAGCATGGGAAGAAGCTGCTGTAGAGTCAGCATTTTGAATTTTGTAACAATGAGAAATGTGTTTAGAGTGGACAGATCTAGAATAGGCCTCCATTTGCTTTCTTTTCTTGGTACCAGGAAGAGCCTGGAGTAAAATCCCTTCCCTTGCTCCATAGATGGTACCTTTTCCACAGCTCTCATTCTTAGTAATTGAGATATTTGTTTTAGCGCTTCTGCCCTTTGAGTAGGTGGTAGGTTTGGCATTCCTCTCTTTCCTGGTAGAGTATGGAAATGGAACCTGTAACCTTGGTCTATAGTTTGCAAAATCCATTTTTCTCTTGTAATGCAGTGCCAGTTTCTTGAGAATAAGGTTAGCTTTCCGCCTAAGGGTGCTTCTAGTTGTTCCCTGGTAGGTGGTGTCACCGCCAAGTCACTGTGATTGAGTAGTTGTAGTGGTGGTGGCTGTGTCCGTGCCTCGTTGGTTGTTACCCTGCCACTGGCGACCCCTGTAGGCACCTCTGGGTTGGTTTCTGCCTCTAGAGCGCCTATTCCTGCCTCTTTGTGCCTTGGAGGACTCCGGAAAGGACCAATTCTTGGAGGGCCAATTCCTGCTAAACCTTGGAGGTTGAACTTGTAAGAAATCTTTTACGGTTTGCACAGATTTTGCTTTCTCTTCCATCTTTTTGAGAACCTGCTGTGCGGGGGCACCGAATAAATTGACCTTGTCCATAGGTGCATCTAAAAGCTTCGATTTGATATGGCCTGGTAATGCCTGTTCTTTCAACCATGCATGCCTCCTGATAACTGTGCCCGTCATGGCTGATCTAAAGGAAGCCTCCAGTGCATCATAGCCACATTTTAAAGAATGGTTACTAACCTGTTGAATGTTATGTAACATTTCTTGAACATACTTTTTATCTAAAGATTCTTCAGAGGACAGCTTTTTAGTCAACTGGTCAAGCATAAACTCTTGATATTGAATCATATGAAATTGGCAATTCAAAGCTCTAGCTGGCAAAGTAGCAGAGGTGTAAACTTTTTTACCCCATCTCTCTAAGGACCTGGAATCCCTTTCAGAGGGGAGGGGGTTTTTAGAAGAAGTAGCTGCTACAGCTTTAGGGCCCTGGGAGATAGTCTCTGGATCTGCAAAAGGGGCCTTATATAAGTGGTGATGGGTGTCCGGGACCCTGTAGTACCTATCTGGTTTAGCAGGAGCCGGAGGTAAAGTGTCAGGAGAAGTGCAAGCATCATTAAATGCATCATCAACAACAGATAAAACTGGAGGAATAGCTAGAGGCCTATGCTGTGGTAAGTGTAGAAAGGTCCTAAGCCTTTTTCTTGAGTCTGAGAAATCTTGGCCCTGCCACTGGAATTGTTCCCTCATAGCATGCAAGGTTTCCCCAAAGGAAAATTCCTCAGGAGGAGAGGCTGAAGGGATGGACTCCTCAGCATCGGAGTCTTCGTAAGGAGAATAAGAAGCCTCAGGAGGATCAGAATGTTCTGAATCATCAGAAGAATCATCTGTGGCTACTGGCTCAGGGGGCTCTGCTCTAGGTCTCTTTTCTGGAGGAGGGAGAGAGGCCCTGTCTGGATGAGGCTGGGATCCACGGATTAAAGTGATGAGATCCTGTGCCAAAGAAAGCATATGGGAGCTGGAGCTGGGCCTGTGCGAGGGGAGCTTGGCAGGCACTGGCTTTGAAGTTTTGGCTGCTTTAGCCCTGGCAAAGGCCTTAATAGACATAGCTGGAGGAGGCCTAGCAGCTCCACGTGCAGGAGTAGAAATATCTAGTGGAATGGTGTCTGATAAATCCTGTGAAATCGCAACAGAAGGCTGGATTTCAGAAGCCGTTTCTACCAGAATAGAAGAGGCCTCGGTAGAAGGCAAGTTGTCGGCTGAGGAAAGAACCGCTTGCTCGGTTTCGGCCGAAACCGAGACAGTCGCGGATTGCTTGGCCGTGGTTTCAGCCGAAACCGCGGACCGCGAGTGTCGGTCCTTTTCTTTGCGTTTTTTAGTTATTTGCGTAGTCGGAGGATCCGACGGCATAATGTAGGCAAAATCGGAGCCGAAAATCTGTTCAGCAAAGTCCGGGCGGCGTTCAGCGTCTGCCGGTTAAAAGAAGCACAGGCTAGACAAGCTGCTACGTCGTGGTCTGGGCCTAAACAATGTATACAATAGGAGTGGAAATCTTTATGAGGTATTTGTTTCCCACAAGATAAACAGTTATTAACTTTCTCTGACATCGGCTGAGGCAAGAAAGAGTCCCCAACGGGGTACTTAGCTTTATAGAAGTCTTCGAAGTAGTATTCGGTAGAAGTAATCTCTGGATCTGACCGACCGGCACTTGCGAACAGCTTCTGCTTCGGGCACCACGCGGCAAGAAAGACTGAGGAAAATGGCGTCGGCTGATGCCTTTATACCCGAAATCTGCCGCAATGACGTCGGGTGAAGTGCGACACCAGCCGAAGCCGGACCCAGACTTTGGAATCCGTCCGACCGAAGGGCTGCCTGATGACAGGACAACCCATTTGTTATGACTGCAGATGCATCCTTGAAGGACATCAGATAGGTTCTCCTGCCGTCAGGCGGGTCCTCGGTCGGCTGAATTCCAAAGTCTAGGGCCGGCGTCGGTTGTCGTCACTTCTTCCCTGACGTCAGTGCGACAGGGGTATAAAGGAACCAGCCGACGCCATTTTCTTCAGTTTTTCTTGCCCCAGATGTCAGATGCCCCCAGAAGGAAGGCAATACATAAATTTGTGTAATAATGCAGTGCAATATAATCAAAATACAGTAGTTGCAAGCAAATACATCATAAATGAATACCCCAATCAGGTTGTATGAGGATGTGTTAGCCTATAGGCCTGTCCCAAGAGGGGAAGGAGGGAGGGAAACCTGGACTGCAGCTGTATTAGCACTCGAACATCTACATTTATGGTAGGTACAAAACTGTACTATGTTCATCGTGCATACAGCTGCAGTCATAACAGATGGGTAGAATCCCAAAGCTAAGAAAGGGGTGGTAGACACTAGGTGGAACTAGGAGGAGCCAAAATGCCCTGCAAGACTGCAGTGGCAAAGCCTGCTCTAGATTTGGAGTATAATGGTAAGTTGTAGTGCTTGGAGAAGGTATGCACAGAACTCCAAGTGGCTGCTTCCAAAATATCCTTGGTAGGAACTCCTCTGAGGAAGGCTGCAGAGGTGGCTGTGGCCCTGGTGGAATGAGTCCTAATGCCTGTAGGTACAGTTTTGCCATGAAAGGAATAGCAAAAGTGTATGCAGTGGGCTATCCATTTTGAGATTGTCTGTTTGGAGATTGGCTTTCCTTGAGCTCCTACCGCATAGGACACAGAGCTGTTCTGATTTTCTGAAAGGCTTTGTTCTGTCCAAATAATAACGCAGTTGTCTGTGGATGTCCAAGGAATGTAGTAATCTCTCCCCTTTGTTTTGAGGATTAGGATAAAAAGTAGGTAAATGTATGGCCTGATTTAAAGCTACCCTGGATACCACTTTAGGCATAAAGGACGGGTTGGTTCTTAAGGAAACTCTGTCCTGATGGAAGATGATAAAAGGCTGGACAGCCATGAGAGCCTGTAGTTCTGAAACTCTACGAGCTGAGGTGATAGCCAGAAGGAAAGCTGTTTTCCAGGACAAATATTGCAAATCTGATGAGGCAGCTGGCTCAATGGGAGGGAAGGTCAGTTTTTCCAGAATGAAATTCAGATCCCAAGCAGGTATTGGTTGTTTCCTTGGAGGTCTTAAATTCTTAGCCCCTCTGAAGAACTGTCTTAAGAGAGGGTGAGAGAATAAAGGTGGATCAGTGTTGTATTCTGCAGAAATGGCTGAGGCATGGATTTTGATAGAGGAGAATGAAAGTCCACTGCTTAGCAACTCAGCCAAATATTGTAGTATTTGAGGTAAATTCAGTTTTCCAGCATCCTGGCCCTTTTTCTCATTCCAGACACAAAACCGTTTCCATTTTGCGGAGTAAGCTTTTCTAGTTGAAGGCCTTCTGGCCTCCAAAATGACATCCTGCACCTCCTTGGAGAGTAGGGCCTGTTGTGATGCTAAGGAATCTTCCATGCGGCTAGATTGAGTGTTTTTAGCTGGCTGTGAAGAGTTTTGAAGCTGTGCTGAGTCAGAAGAAGAGTCATTAGAGGCAGGGTCCATGGTGGGGAATGCGTCAGGCTCCTCAGGAGTGGGTACCAGTGTTGCCTTGGCCAGTCTGGAGCAATGAGAATCATCTTTGATCTGTCTGCTTTGGTTTTCAGTAGAACTTTGGGCAGCAGAGGAAGAGGTGGGAAGGCATAAACTGTCATTGATGTCCAACTGAAAGAAAGAGAGAGCGTCCACTCTCCAGGCCTTTGGGTGGAAAATCCTTGAGCAGAATTTTGTCAACTGATGACTTTTGTGGGAGGCAAAGAGATCTATGTCTGGCCTTCCCCATTCTTGGATTATTTCTGTAAAAACTTTTGGATGCAATTTCCATTCGTGTGGATCTGTCATAATCCTGCTTAGGTTGTCTGCCAGCGTGTTTTCCTTGCCTGGCAAGTACTGTGCTTGTAGTTCCATTTGTAAGTCCATGGCCATGTTCCAAAGTGACATGGCCAGTCTGCATAGGGGGTAAGAATGTGTGCCTCCCTGTTTGTTTATGTACCACATAACTGTGGTGCTGTCCCGTTCTTATCAATAGTTGACCTGGTTGTAGAAGGTCCTTGAAAGCTATAATAGCATTTATTACTGCTAGCATTTCCTTTTGATTGATGTGAAGGTGCTTTTCTTTTTGGAACCATTTGCCCTGAATGCACCGATCTGTCATGTGCGCCCCCCAGGCATAGTCCGAGACGTCTGTTGTGATGACTTGATTTGCTTCAGGCTTGCTGAATGGGAGACCTGTGTTTGTTTGACATGCTTGAGCCCACCACAGAAATTCCTTTTGCAGACATGGAATTAGTGGTATTATTGTTTCCAAACTGTGGCTGTGTTGAGACCATATGTTTTTCAGGTACCATTGTAGTTTCCTCATATGCAGCTTTGCACATGGGATTAGTAAGATGCAAGATGCCATGAATCCCAGAGCCTGCAGGATTTTCCTTGCAGTCAGCCTGGTGCAATTTGCTAGTGTTCTGAAGTATTGAATTAGTTGCCCCTGCTTCTCTGGCATGAGGTAGGCCATCTGGGTGTTTGTGTCCAAATTGGCACCCAGGAAAATTATCTTCCGAGGGGGTATTAGCCTTGATTTCTTTTTGTTGACTGTGTATCCCAGAGAGTTCAACAACATTATTACATAAGCCAGATGTTTCAGAAGAATGTGCTTGCTGTCCGCTTGGATCAGGCAGTCGTCCAAATAGGGGTATATTTGTATCCCTTGAAGTCTGCAGTAGGCAATTACTGATGCCAGGCATTTCGTGAATACACTGGGTGCAGTAGATAAGCCAAAGGGCAATGCAGAGAATTGATAATGAGTTGAACCTGCAAGAAATTTGAGGTACCTTCTGCAATTTTGCCTGATTGGGACATGCAGGTATGCCTCCTTGAGGTCCAGTGTTACCAGCCAAGACTCCTTGCCCAGCATGGGAAGAAGTTGCTGTAGAGTGAGCATCTTGAATTTTGGTACGAGTAGAAATGTGTTTAGGATGGATAGGTCCAAAATAGGTCTCCAGTCTTTTCCCTTCCTTGGTACCAGAAATAGCCTGGAATAAAAACATTGACCTTGTTCATGCGTAGGTACCTCTTGAATAGCTTTCATGTTTATGAGATCTGTAATTTGCCTTTGTGCCTCTGCCCTTTGATTGTGTGGCAGGTTTGGCATGCCTCTCATTTTTGGAAGGGAGTGAAAATGGAATTTGTAGCCTCTGTTTATAATGTCCAGGATCCATTTGTCCTTGGTGACAATATGCCAATTTTTTTAAAATAATGCCAGCTTTCCTTCTAAGGGGGCTGCCATTTGAAACTTGGTTGGCATGCAAAGGGGAAAGTCATTGGGTTTGCTTTCTGAAAGATTGCGAGTTATCCTCACCACCTCTTTGTGTAGGTGCTTGCCATTGTCTGCCTCTAAACGATCCTTGGGATTGTCCTCTGCCCCTCGGGCGCCTGTATCTGCCTCTTTGGGGTCTGTCCGTGGCAGGAAAGGACCATTTTTTGGAAGGCCAATTTCTACTAAAACGTGGGGGTTGTACCTGTAGAAAATCTTTCACAGTTTGCATTGATTTAGCCTTTTTCTCCATTTTCCTTAATACCTCCTCAGCATTAGCACCAAATAGTACATCCTTTTGAAGAGGGGCGTCTAGTAATTTAGCTTTGACATGATCAGGCAAGGCTTGTTCCTTGAGCCAGGCATGCCTACGTATGACTGATCCTGTAACAGCAGCTCTACATGAGGCCTCTAGAGCATCAAAACCACACTGTAAGGTATGCTTACCCACTTGTTCTGCACTATGCATCAAAACCTGCAACTCCTTCAAGTCTGGTTGTTCAGGTTGTGACATTTTACTTTTCAATTGTGATAATAAAAACTGTTGGTATTTTAGCATATGAAACTGACAGTTTCAGGGGGGGATACAGAAGGAATGGACTCCTCCGCATCAGAGTCTTCAAAAGGGGAGTAAGAATGTTCATGATCATTAGAGTGCTCTGAAATAATGGAGCCCTGATCAGAGGAGGGGGAATCTTCCTCCACTCTGGGCCTTTTGTCCGGTGGGGGCTGAGAACCTCTGATAAGAGTAATTAAATCCTCAGCCATTTTAAGCATCTGTTTCTTAGGCATGGGGCCTGGAGATGGGCCCTGTGTAGCTGGTCTCTTAGAGTGCATGGTAGCTTTAGACTTAGTGAAAGCCTTGATGGAGAAAGAAGAGGAAGGTCTGAAGACACCTAGAGTGGAGGTGGACCTGTCCACATTCTGAGTTTCAACGCCAAGAGTGGTTTCGGTATCTGTAGTCGGGGTGTGGGCCGAGGAGCCTGCGACCTCGGGCACAGGAGACACCGTCAAAGAAGTGTCGTCGGTAGTCAGGGGCTGCGTAGGCGCCTCGCTGAGAACCCGACCACGTGTAGTCGGCTTTGGCGTGGTGTCGGTAGAGGCCGCGGACCTTGTGTGTCGGTCCTTATCTTTGCGTTTTTTAGACAAAACCGGAGTCGGAGTATCCGATGACATAATATAGTTAAATGCTTTCCCAAAATAATGCTGGGCGATCTCCGCCCGATGCTTAATAGTGGGTTTGTTGAATGTAGCACAAAAGCGACAGACCGAGACGTCATGGTCTGGGCCTAAACAAGGTATACAGAGGGAATGGAAATCCTTATGCGGTATTTGCTTTCCACAAGAAATACAATTATTAACTTTGTCTGACATCGGTCTGAGGCAAGAAAAGTTTCCCCAACGGGGTACTTAGCTTTTAAGAAGACTTTGGTTTCCAAATTTTTGTAATCTCAGGAGCTGGCCGACCGGCACTTGCGAACTGCTTCTGCTTCGGGCACCGCGCGGCAAGAAAGACTGAAGAAAATGGCGTCGGCTGGTTCCTTTATACCCCTGTCGCACTGACGTCAGGGAAGAAGCGACGACAACCGACGCCAGACCTAGACTTTGGAATTCGGCCGACCGAGGACCCGCCTGACGGCAGCAGAACCCATCTGTTATGACTGCAGCTGTATGCACGATGAACATCTACTACTATCATACAATCAACTAATCATGGCATAAACTATTATACCAGGCTGAAAAATTACAAGCTCTGTTAAACATATGTTATATGTATATAAACAAAACCAAAAGGTAAACAGGTCACACTGACAAATCTTTCAGTTAAAAATGCAAGAAAAACCTAGCAAAAAGTACAGTTGTGTACACTTATCATAAATGTAGATGTTCGAGTGTATTCACTGCTGCAGTTATCACATTTGGGTTATCCCTGCCATGGTAGCCCTCAGTCAGCCCGAATACCAGAGGCTTAGTATTTATGCGTCTGTTGCTATCGCTACAGGACTGACGTCAGGGGTATAAAATCAGGCAGGCAATGACATTACATCAGTTTTTCTTGCCCTGTCAGGAGCCCCCAATAGAGAGCTAGGTTATGGTGGAAGAATACCATCAGTAGAAAGTAAATACCAAAAATTCCTTGTAAAGAGAGAGAGAGAGAAGACAAGGGGGATGGAAGGAGGGAAACCAGGACTGCAAAAGTGAATACACTCAAACATCTACATTTATGGTAAGTGTACACAACTGTACTATGTTCTTCGTGTTTCACTTTTGCAGTCATCACATTTGGGTCAATTCCCAAAGCTGAGGAAAAAGGTGGAGGCAGTCAAGAATACTAGGGGTGGCTAGGATGCCCTCCCTGTAAGACTGCAGTGGCAAAGCCTGCCCTGGATTTAGAGAAGATAAGCAGGTGGTAATGCTTGGCGAAGGTATGAGCAGATGTCCATGTTGCAGCCTCCAGGATGTCCCTGGTGGGGACCCATCTGAGGAAAGCTGCAGAGGTGGAGGTTGCTCTGGTGGAATGTGTCTTGACCCCCTTGGGGGAGGTTTCCCGTGCTGTTTGTAGCACAAATGGATGCAGTGTGCTATCCATTTGGAAATTGTTTGCTTGGATATGGCCTTGCCCTCTGCTCCTGCAGTGAAGCTGACTAGCAATAGCTCAGTTTTTCTAAAAGATTTAGTCCTGTCTAGGTAGAATCTGAGCTGTCTGTGCACATCTAGAGAGTGCAGAATCATTTCCCCTTTGTTTTGTGTGTTAGGGAAAAGGGTGGGCAAATGAATGGATTGGTTGAGAGCCACACTGGACACCACTTCTGGCATGAAGGATGGATTAATCCTGAGGGAGACCCTGTCGGCATGGAAAATGATGAGGGCTCTACAGCCATACATGCTTGTAGCTCTGATACTCTTCTACCTGAAGTGATGGCCAGAAGCAAGGCTGCCTTCCAAGACAGAAATTTTAACTCTGCTGAAGCTGCAAGTTCAAAGGGGTGCAGGGTGAGCTTTTCTAACACAAAGTTTAGGTCCCAAGCTGGGGTAGGAGCTCTTCTGGGTGGCCTCAAGTTATTAGCCCCTCTTAGGAACTGTTTATTGAGAGGGTGTAAGAAAAGAGGTGGCTTTATGCTGAAATGAGCAGAGATGGCAGAGGCATGAATTTTAATAGAAGAGAAGGACAGACCCCTGTGTAGTAGGTCTGCCAGGTAATCCAGGATGAGAGGTAGGGAGGGCTGTGCCATTCCGGCTCCCTTAGCCTGGATCCAGGTGCAAAACCTTTTCCACTTTTCAGCATAAGACTTTCTAGTGCTGGGGTGTCTGGCCTCACGTACAACATCTAGAACTTGTTTGCTTAGACTGAAAGCTTGAGGAGAGGTCAGGGAATAAGCCAGGCTGCCAGATTGAGGGTCTGTAATTGGGGATGCATGAATTCTCCATTCCTTTAGGTCAGGAGTGTTGGGATCTGAAGCAGGTGCCATAGTGGCAGTGGTAATAGGCTGCACAGCAGTGGGTACCAGTGCTGGAGTGGCAAGTCTGGGGCAATCTGGATTGTCCTCGGTTTTTCCTCCCTTATTCTGAGCAGTACCCTTGAAATGAGTGGTAGAGGGGGAAATGCATAGACCGAGAGGTTTACCCACTGGAAGGACAGAGCATCCGCTTTCCAGGCCTTGCTGTGAGGTTCCCTGGTGCAGAATTTGCTGAGCTGATCATTGGAGTGGGAGGCAAAGAGGTTGACCTTCAGGGTGCTCCATTTCTGGGTTACAAGTGTGAAGGTTCTTTGGCCTAGCTGCCATTCGTGTGGGTCTAGCAGGTTTCTGCTTAAGTTGTCTGCCAGAGAGTTTAGAGACCCTGGCAGGAATTGTGCTAACAGGTGTAGTTGCATGGCTGAGGCCATGTACCAAAGGGTCATGGTGAACCTGCACAGAGGACAAGAGCGAGTCCCTCCCTGCTTGTTGATATACCACATCACCGTGGTGTTGTCTGTTATGATCAGTAGAGGCCCTGAGGAGAGTAGGGGTCTAAAAGCTGTCAGGACATGCTGAACAGCTAACTGCTTGTTTTGGTTGATGTGCAGATGTATTACATTTGGGCTCCATTGGACCTGAATGCACCTGCCGTCCAGGTGTGCACCCCAGGCATAGTCTGATGCATCTGTGGTGAGGGTCTGGGCAGAGTGGGGTTATGAGAAGAGAAGTCCCTTGTTGTGGTAGCATGCTGCTGCCCACCAAAGAAAATCTTTCCTTAGACAAGGTATCACTGGTATAAGAGTTTCCGGGGCTTGAGAGTGCTGACACCAAAAGCTTTATAGGTACCATTGTAGTTTCCTTCATATGCAGTCTGGCTTATGGAATGAGTAGAATGCAAGAAGCCATGAACCCTAGAGCTTGCAGGATTTTCCTTGCGGATAATTGGGCCCTGGTGGCTAGTTCAGAGAAGTAGGCTGTCAGGTAGGATTGTTTTTCCTGGTGTAAGGAATGCCATTTGGAATCCTGTGTCCAGGCTTGCTCCCAGGAATACAATTTTTTGTGTGGGTACTAGTTTGGATTTCTTTTCATTGACAGTACACCCCAGGAAGGTCAGCAGGTCCTTTACAAAGGTCAGGTGCTTTAGCAGCTTTTCCTGACTGTCTGCCTGAATCAGGCAGTCATCTAAGTAGGGGTAAATTTGAATATTTCTTTGTCTGAAAAAAAGCACTGGCGGGAGTCAGACATTTTGTGAAAACTCCTGGAGCAGTGGATAAGCCAAAGGGAAGCACAGAGAACTGAAAGTGCAGTGATCCTGCCCTGAAACGTAGGTATTTTCTGCATGATTCCCTGACTAGGATGTGTAGGTAGCCCTCTTTTAGGTCTACGGTAGCTAAACAAGCATCCTTGGAAAGCATAAAAAAAACCTGCTGGAGAGTGAGCATTTTGATTTTTGGTATCACCAGAAAGGTGTTTAGAATGGATAGATCGAGGATGGGGCACCATGGGCCCTCTTTTCTGGGTACCAGGAAGAGTCTGGAGTAGAAATCTTGGCCTATCTGTTCTGCAGGAACATGCTCTATTGCTCTCATAGAGAGCAGGGAAAGGACTTGCTTTTTGGCCTCTGCCCATTGGTTTGGGGGAAGATCTGGGAACCCTTTTAGGGTTGGCAGAGTGTGGAAATAATATTTGTATCCCTGGGACACTATGTTGAGGACCCAGTGGTCACTGGTAATGGTGGCCCAGTTGCTTGCATGGAAGGACAGTTTTCCTCCTAGGGGCAAGAGCAAGTGGGCAGAGGGAGGGGTGGAACTGTAAAGTCATTGTGAGTTCTTACCATAAGGGGGTGGGCTTTGCACTCCCTGGTTTTGAAGAGGAGGAACTCTATTGCTTAGATCTCTGCATTCCCTGGGACTGTTGCTGCGGGGCCTGCTTCCCCTGGGTCTGTGCTGAGCTGACCTGGAGGGGGCAGGAAAGGACCAGTGCTTGGTGGGGAAATGCCTACTGAATCTTGGTGGCTGGACCTGTAAGAAGTCTTTAACTGTCTACATAGACTTAGCTTTTTCTTCTATCTTTTTTAAGACCTCTTCTGCCTTGGTGCCACATAAGTTGTCTTTGTATAAGGGTGAGTCCAATAATTTGGATTTGACAGTCTGGCAAGGTCTGTTCCTTAAGCCAAGCATGCCTTCTAAGGACAGAACCAGTGACTGCTGCCCTGCAAGATGCTTTTAGGGCATCAAAACCACATTGTAAGGTGTGCTTAGTTACTTGACTTGCAGAATGCATTAACTCTTGCAACTCTATTTTCTGCACAAGCAGGGAAAGAAGATATTTTTTATTTGAGGAGTTCCATGGTATGTTGCTGATATTTCAGCATATGGAACTGACAATTTAATGCTCTATTAGCAACAGTAGCAGAGGTGTATATTTTTTTACCTCATCTGTCTAATGCTCAGGAATCCCTATCTGAGGGGGTGGGATTCTTAGCTGAAGTTGCTTTGATTCCTTTAGGTCCTTGAGAGATGACCTTTGAGTCCGTAGTAGGATTTTTGAAAAGACATTTGTGAGAGTCAGGGACTCTATAGTACCCATCAGGTTTCCTGGGAGCAGAAGCAAGGGTGTCAGGGCTCAGACTGGATTCCATAAAAACATTATCCACAACATCCAGGACAGGAGGAATGGCCAGAGGTCTGTGATGTGGAAGATCTAAGAATTCCCACAGTCTCTTTTTTGACTGAGGATAGTCCTGACATTCCCATTGGAAATGCTGCCTTAAAGTATGTAGGGTTTCCCCAAAGGAGAAGTCCTGGGGTAGAGAGGCTGAAGGGATGGATTCCTCTGCATCAGAATCCTCATAAGCAGAGAGGAGTTGCATATCTTCATATTCAGACGCATCAGAGTCATCGGACTCCTGTTCAGATAAAAAAACTCGGGACAAGTCTCTTTCTGTTGGAAGGGAAAGCTTGGCTTCCCCTGCTAAGCATTATAAGGTCTTCCGCCATTTTAAGCATTTGAGAAGGAGGCAAGGAAGCAGGTGCCTGAGCTTGGGTCGTGGGTTTTTTGGGTGTGGTTCGCACCCTGGGCCTTAGAAACTCGGTTGTTTTTGAAAGAACTGTAGACGCGAAAGAAGTCGGTCTGTGTCGAGTATCGGTAGTGCGAAGTACTTCCTCAGAAGCCGGTGCCTGCTCAGTGGCTCTAGACTCATCCAAGGTAGAGACATCTGCAGAATCCTTAGTTGACCTTAGTCGAAGAAGAGTCTCATGGCATACCGGACTCCAAAAGAGTCTCGGTAGCAGCCTGCGAATTCACAGAAGCGGGCATGAGGAGTTGCGAAAGCACCTCACAGAGGACTGGAGAACTGATGACTAGCTTAACGGAACCGTCGTTGGAAGTCTTGCACCTGTGCGGTCTGTCTCTGTCTTTATCCTTACATTTTTTGGGAAGCTCTGTTGTCAGATGGCTTATCGGAATTCGAGGACTGACAGCGAAAATATCTAGCTACAATAAGGGCCCAACGACGTATAGTTCTGGCATTGAACAAAGCACAAAAGCGACAGCGGGGGACGTCGTGGTCTGGGCCTAAACAAGCGACGCTGTAAGAATGAAATCTCAGTGTGGTATTTGCTTTCCACAGGCGAGATAATTGTTAACTTTTTCTGACATCGGTTACAGCAAGAAAAAAGGATCCCCAATGGGGTACTTAGCTTTAGAAGACCTCAACTTCAATTCGGAAATGAAAAACTCAGGTAACGG